>NW_026900783.1:865000-917500 GCF_033783945.1 Neopsephotus bourkii
ACATGATATTAATGTGCAAAGTGGCTGCATTTAAACAGTTGTCTACTTATTAAATCTCTAATTAAGGACATGCAAACCAAGTGGTTAAGATTTTCCACTAAAGATGATAAATTATGATTACTGAAATGTTTTTAATGCATTACAGAGCAAGCCAGTTTTATTAAAAAAGAAAGAAGCCATCCAAATTTTTCCCAGCAGCTTTACCTGTAATGATAGTGATACCTCTGCAGGTCACTATAAATCAATTTTTGTTGTGCTGTATTAACCCCTCTGATACCTGGGGTTTGAGTTTCTAAAGGCCTTCTTTACAGCATCTTTTGGGATTAAAATGCACAGGTCTCCAAGAGGCCAGAAAAGCTGAAATGGATATCTTGTGACTTTTTGGCCAGGTTGTGTGTAATGTTAGCATAACTATTTTCCTGCTATAACATACCCCTCAATAGGAATAAGTGCACTTACTTGAGTCAATCAGCCATCTGTGACTCCATCAGCCACAGTGGAAACTAATGGTAATTGCCAATTGTTAACCAGACAATAGCAGATGCTAACTTTAATATCCAACAGTGCTCTTCCGAGCATCTTTTATGTAGACATGGCCTCACTTTAATACGTGTTTTCTCTCCCCAAAATACAGCAACTTCGTAAAGGCTGATTAGCCTAGGGAGCTATGTGACTTGAAGCAATGAACTTCGAGGAACAGCAGCCGATCTTCTGTTTCTGGGCCATAATGTCTCTAATGTAAAAACTGGGACGATTGGATGTAAAATTCTTCATCAAAAGACAGGTTGTTTTTTTTTCCCCCCCAGTTAAATTTCACAAAGAGCCAAGTACTGGATGCTAACACGAGAATAATGCCTTTCCTGGCAATGTCCTTGCCTCCTATTAGATAATCAATTAGTCTCAGAACATTAAAAAGCAAAATGCTGCAACAGGATTTTCCACCAAATTCAAAAATATTTACTAAAGGATTTCATTGCTCCCATCGAGTTACATCTAAGCGCGAAGTCTGAGGCTGCACAACAGAATGCTGTTGTTTTGGCACCAAGACAGCTTTGCAACCTCGGCCCCGGAGGACATCTGGAGTTTCTGGGTCATGGCGGTTCCTTTTCGCAGAGATTTGCTTGCATAAAGTAATGAATGATCCCATTTTCACTTCGACTGTGGCCTGCAGTCTATGAGAGACATTAGGAGCAATTTGTAGTCAACGTGCAGGTCTGTTCCATCTAAAATATTATCAATGAGCTTGTCAACCCGAGCCTTAACCTTCTTTGTTATTTTCATCTGCTCCTCTCTCAGATGTCTCTCCTCTTACCCATAACCTCTGAAGACTAGCAACAGGATGTCATACACCTGTTTTGCTCAAGGCTGGGACTTGGAGCCCTGCGCGATATTGTGTAGGCATTGGCTCGCTTGCTGCTTTGCTCAACGTATATGTCAGAATGTCAGATGATAGTTGTTGTATCTGCAGCTGTTGCATGAGCAGAGTGCCAGGGGCACAACTTTCCTGCAGTGAGCTTTAATTTGCTCTCCTTTCCCTGAAGAGCTCCCGCGCTTCACCTTGCTGCTGCTGCTGCAGCTGGAGGAGAGATCAGCCCATGTGCAGCTGAGGCTGCGACATGGAAGGCAGCAAGGCAGGCAGCAAGGCAGGAATCAAGCCTTGGCTGTGGCCAGGGTGAAACTTCACATGGGCTGAAGGTGCTGCATCTTTTGGAGGCATTTTACTGATTGTGTGCATTTTACTGATTATAAACACAGAGGGGTTTTATATTTGTGTGTCAATCTGCAGTATATTTGGATGCCGCTCCAAGAGAGCTACTTGTAGCCTAAATAAGCCATAACCTGCCAAGATATTCAGGAGAGATCTGACTAGGTTTTTTGACTGCTCTCAGAATTAGGTTGACAATCAAAACAGATGTAGAATGAGACTGCAACTGGATTGCCAAAGGCAAGAAAAACTCCTGTCAAATTCTTTAAAGGAGCAAGCTGATAAACCACTGTAATACATGGGAATAGTGGACATTAGTAACGAGACAAGGACACATATGTCCACCTTCAGATTTGTTCGGGACTGTGGATTTGTTTGACAAATTAGGCAGCAAGGGCATTGGAAAAAAATGCTTTAAAATACACAGTGAAGCTTTAAAAAGGCATGGCATTACTGCATGAATATTACAAGATGTTTCTCAGGGTGTTTTTTAAATGTGTGCTTTTGCAAGATTGCTGCATT
Source organism: Neopsephotus bourkii (assembly GCF_033783945.1). NCBI lineage: Eukaryota > Metazoa > Chordata > Aves > Psittaciformes > Psittacidae > Neopsephotus > Neopsephotus bourkii. Next base: position 867,228 of record NW_026900783.1, read on the forward strand.
TCTGAGTGACATATTGGGATAGCACAGATCATCTGTAATTTAAAGGAAGAAAGCAAGAGAGAGTTTGATTAAAAAGTAACATAATTCTCTATTACTGGATATTGCTTTGGTTGCATCTATTATTCAAATAGATATGAGGCATTTTGTCTTTCACTTGAAATGCTAACTAAATCAAGGCTAAATATATAAAATGGGGCTTCATCTTTAATAAGGAGGACAGATGCAGTGGCCTAACATGTACATCTGTATCTTGTCTACAAGTTGCAGCTCATGATCTTTGCATCTAGGGCTTCGTAACAGACAGCAAAGGAGAGTTTTTGGAGGATGAAACACAAGCATGAAAGGCACTGGTGGGAGAAGAAACCGACAACTGGTTTACAGCTGCCTGCTGGGCAAATCACTGCCTGGAAGGACGTCTCCGGATGTACAGATGCATCAGCATCTAAGGTCGCTCTATGGTAGGTCTTCATGGTGTTTCAGGATAAGGATGATTGACAAATATTTAATGAAACATTTGCTTTGGGTAAAATGCTGATTCATTCAAAAAGGGAATGTTCACAGGCAAGGGTTTGTTTCAATGAATATCCCAATTGGAAAAACAGTAGGAGAACTACTAATAGTTTTCAAGATGTTTTACTAATTAATAATTCTTTTTTAAAATGACCTCTGCTTTTGGAATGTAGTTTGTAGGAGCTTTTTTTAAAAGACAGTTCAGAATTATAGAGCTTGAATAACATTTTAACCCCAGATTTATTTTTCTGTTAAGGATTTTTGATATGAAGAAGGCTGCTTGCCTTATTTTATGTCCTGAACAGTTGCCCAGGGGGCAGAATCGTAAAAGAAGTATTCTTTCCCCTAAAACCTGCCTCCTAAGTATTGCCACTTTCCCAAACCTTTCTCTATAGAAGATAAACGTACTCAAAACTCACCTTGTATCCCTGGCTCTGCCTGGGAGGTGCACAGCAGTTAACACTTGCCTGCCCTGCAGCTCTGAGGAGGGGGTTCCTGCAAGGGTTCTGTGTGGCCAGGAACCCAGCACTGTGTTGTCTTCCTCAGACTGCAGGTGAGGTTGAGACTGAATATTAGGAGCGATTCCTTCCCCAAAGGGTGCTCAGGCATTGGAACAGGCTGCCCAGGAAAGTGATGGAATCACCATCCCTGGAAGTGTTCAAAAAACATATAGGTGAGGCCTTCAATGGCATGGTTTAGTGATGACATTGGAAGTGCTGGGGCAACAGTTGGACTTGATGATCTCAAAGGTCTTTTCCAACTTGGTAGATTCTGTGATTCTATGACTGTAATGCACACAAGCCAGAGTGCCTGGGAATGTGCCTGCCACCAAGCTGGGCAGCTAGCCTGTGCCTAGCAAGTTGGCTTGATGGTCACTTGGCACACATAGCCCATGGCACCAAACTCAACAGTGCTGTGCAGCTGAATGTTAGAGGACCTGGTCCCTGCTGGCAAAATCACTCTCCCTGCTCCATCTATGAAGATGGATTGGTCCAAGTGGAGCATCAGGTCTTCCAGCCCAACAATAAGCTGGAAATGTGAGCTCAGGCCTCTCTGACATCCTGGCCAAGTCCTTCCCCAGAGGGACAGGATGTGTTTTGTCCCACAGGGACCTCAGATCACCTCTGTGCTTGTAAAGCACAGAAGCCCCCAAAGTAAAACATCCTTGACATTTCTTCTAGCTTGGCTCCCCTTTATCTTCATTACATGCCCTCCCTCTATTAATACTCCTATAATCTTTTTAATTAAAATTAAATCTATTTTTGATAGCTTGCCACCAGATCCAATGCTGTAATCCCAGGTGAAAGGCAGATTCCCCCCCTTGCAGTGCGAGGAAACATTATTTTTTGCACCATTTTCTAATCAAGTTAGGCAATCTTTACATATGTTTTTTTCCTTGCTTAGTATTCAGTGCTTTCATATCCTGGTTAGATCTTGATAGGAAAATATAAAAACATGTCAAGAGAGTGGTTCGGTTACAAATGGAGTGCAAAAATTATTTTGGAGAAAGCCCATTTGTGTGTGATTTCTAGCTTAATTCTGCAAACCCTGGTGGTTTTGAGAGTTTAGCATCCAGAGGTTTGGGTACTTGCCCAAACTAACCCTAAAATGCAAACCTTTGGACGCCTGCCTTTCAGTTCAGTGTGTGATATAAATAGCTCTGCTAGGAACAAAGGAGGTATTGCATCGAGCAGCCAAGAGAGACTACATGAAACACTTGATCAGGCTGTGTTTTGGTATCCCAGGCTGCGCTCTGTCTTCTGCCTTAGCAACGCTGCAAGTTGGAGACACACTGCTACTTTTCCCTGATATTAATGCAGTTGTGGCTGGGTAGCACAAGGCAAAGAGCCTTTAGCACCTTTACCTGTCTCAGGGTCTGTGGAGTGACAGCTCATCGCTGGCCCCAGAAAATAGTAATTTAAAATATACTCAGTAAAGTCTTTCTAATGGTGACTTTGGTGGTTTCTTTGTAGAGCTGCAGTCTCGGATGCTGGAGGGCTGTGATGTTCGGCTGTGATGCAAAGACCAGAGAGGAAAGGTTCAGACCTCGCTTGCCCTGGACCCCTGTTCAGGTGAATTGAGATTTGCTGAGAGAGAGCAAAGGGAGTGATGCATTTTCTTCAATGTTTCACTGCTTTTTCTTTTCTTAGACTGGTTCTTGGGATTGCCTGAACTGGTAAATGTATTCATAACTGCATAAACATATTCAGCCTTGAGCAGGTAACAGCCTGGAACTAATCAGTTGCTTAGGAAATGAAAAGCCATTGGATATGTGGAGCAACCTGGTCTGGTGGAAGATGTCCCTGCCTTTTGCAGGGGGTTTGGAACTAAGTGAACTTTCAGGTCCCTTCCAGTCCAAATCAGTCTGTGATTCTATGATGTGGTCTTGCTATGGTACTCTTAGCACCTCTTTGGGGTATTTGAGTATATATGGGGGTATTTTGGTATATATATGGGGTATAACTTTGGGTATTTCATCCTCCTAAAAACCAGATCTTCTAAAAAACCCTGATCTAAAAGCCAGAGAAGGCAATGTTAAGGATGCAAGTTGAAATAGGAAAGAACAAACACCAATTTGTGACTGAAAGGCAGAACTTTTAGGGAAGCCCAGCAAAATCTCAAAGCCTCAGGGAAACCCCAGAGCACCCTCACAGTGCAGCTGACATCCAGATATTTATGGGAGGTGTGAAAAGAATTAGGCCGCCTTCTACATCACCTTCCTCATGTTCTCCCTTTCTTTGTGCCTGCTCCTCTTTGATGACAATTTGCTGTAAAATTGCCCCTCAGCCAGACCTTTTTTCCTCTCGTGTGCCTTCCCTGACCTCTGCTCTTCCCATTTGGCAGAGCCGAGCAGCCAGAGCCCTAAATCACCCCTCCTGCAGTAGGCTGGGGCCCGTTGCCTTTCCCTGGCTTCCAGCTGGCGCCTGCTCTCAACTCCTGCTTTTCTTATTCCTGTGGAGACAGTGCATTCTCACGCTGTCCAAAAGCCAAGGGCTGGGCTACTAATAGAGACCGCTGATAAATGGTGTAAGGGCTTTACCATAACTCTCTATTACTAATCAATGAGCATGTTTGACATCTCAGCAGCACAGCTTTTGAGAATAGTGTCAATAGTGCTTTCTCCTGCCGAAAGAAAATGGGAAACTATAACACTGGCATTACATCATTGATGGTAGCTGGTTATTGATGTCATCGTTCCTGTCACTCACCTGATATATATAGCCCACAGTGACTTACCTCCAATCTATAGAGGTATGGATTTGAAAATAAACATCAATAACTTTAAAATCACAGTACAATTGAGGCGATGCGAACTCAAAGTGGTGATGAATCTTGGATTTTTCTCTTGCCTATTTCTGTATTTCACTCTCATAAAGGCGATGCATGGTTGGTTGCCTGTGCCATTTGAGATAGATATTTGGATTACAACGAGGGTCTGGATAACCGCTGCCTTATTCTCAAATTGTCTTATGGGTAAACATGCATATCATGTATGCATAATAATGCCTGTAGTGATATGCTGTCTGTTTACTGCAGTGAAAGTCTGCTGCCTTACTGCATCAGTCTTAAGCATCACGCAGAACAGCCTTTAGGAGGTACCTTTGCCATGCAAAGCTTTATTCTATACACATGCCCCATTTGATCTCAAAACCAGGAGATGAAATGTGGCCGATATCCCTTTTGCTTTCTTAGAGGCTGACTCCTGGAGGTCTGGCTTCCAGTGAGCAGCGAGCGCGAGCATCAGCACCTGTGTCCCGATGCCAGACAGCTGGCATGCTCGGTGCGCACCGCGCCGTGCCATCTGTGCCTGCCACCATGTGCCAGTTACGTGACTTGGGGGGAAGTCAGGAGGAAGAATGTAAGTTCATACCGCGACAGAGGTGGGCTTGGGGTTATTGTGCATCCCTGCGACGGAAATCTGATGTGGGTTCGGGCTTTTCCTCTTTCCCTGCTCTCTTGGAAACATAGAATCATGGAATCGTTTGGGTCAGAAGGGACCTTAGAGCTCATCCAGTTCCAACCCCTCCCACGGGCAGGGACACCTCACACTAGAGCATGTCACCTAAGGCTCTGTCCAACTTGTCCTCGAACACTGCCAGAGATGGGGCAGCCACAACTTCCTTGGGCACCCTGTGCCAGCGCCTCAGCACCCTCACAGGGAGGAGCTTCTGCCTTATATGTAACCAAAATCTCCTCTGTTTAAGTTTAAACCCATCACCCCTTGTCCTACGACTACAGTCCCTAATGAAGAGTCCCTCCCCAGCATCCCTATAGGCCCCCTTCAGATACTGGAAGGCTGCTCTGTGGTGTCCACGCAGCCTTCTCTTCTCCAGGCTGAACAGCCCCAACTTTCTCAGCCGATCTTCATATGGGAGGTGCTCCAGCCCCTGATCATCCTCATGGCCTCCCCTGGACTTGCTCCAACAGCTGCAAGCTCTTCTTATACTGGGGACACCAGAACTGTACATACTACTCCAAGTAACATTGTACTCTTTCTAAAGCAGTTGCTGGTTATATCAGCCTGATGAATTTACTGCAGTCATTTTGGGTGAATTTATGCACAGGACGTGCAGGGGGCATCAAGCACAGAGGAGGTTTTGTTTCTGTAGAGCCTAGATGTAATTGTTTGGGGGATTGAAAGCATCAGATATTTTTCTAATATATAAAGAGATTATTTTTCTATAGAAACTGTATTCCACCAAAGAAAGAGACCATTCACCAATAAAATATCCCCTTACATTGCATGGAAGAAATCTCAGCAACCCCCTGTAAAAGGAAGAGGACCTCCTTCCTCCCCCCATTGCCACCAACCTCCACAAGCTGCCAGTCTGCCAGGTCAAAGTCAAAGCAGGGTTTTCTGGTGCAAGCTGGAGTTCTAGGAGCTCCTCATTGCTGCTTGGCTTTGCTGGAGAGGAGCTGTGCCATGGTCCAAAATGACTACAGAGGTCAACATCCCCATTTAGAAGTGCATTACCACAGTAGGCCTCTTATGGGATGCTATTAATTCTGGAAGGGTAGAGCTTACTGATGGTGAGGAGACACCACTAAGTCTTCAGTCCCCTCTGTGGGTACATGCTGTGATGACCAGAGGTGGCCCGCTTTCTCAGGGGCAGAAGCTCTCTGCACAGTCCAAGGGTGGGAAAACAGCTTTTCTCCACTCTTTTCTATGTCTATCATACAGATACAGTGCGTCACTGCTGTGTGGCACCAGAGGGATGTTGTGGAGCTGTTCCCAGCCCTGTATGGTGAACATTATGACTGTCTGTCCCCTCAGGAACGAAGAGAAATGAGCTCCAAACAAATGCTTCTGCATAGGTGCAATGCACATAAGTGCATTTTTGGATCATAGTCCAAGTCTGCATCCTTTGTGAGCTGGTAAATATGCCAGGATGACTTGCTTTTCTCAGACCAGCACTTCTCCATTGAGCAGAGGCAGAGTTGGGAGCACTGCACATCAAAGAGAGGGGAATGAATGAATGAGAAAACCTTGACATTTACACGATTTAGGCATGTTACTTTTATTTAAGGTTTTTTTCATGGCAAGGGTGCAGAACCCTTAGTGAATAGACCTGTTAATGCCTCTTGCTCTTTGTGTTTATATGTGCCAGTTCTAATACTTGTCACGTCAACTTAAGTGAGAAACATCTACACACGCTTATGGAAGAAGCCGTAGGGCTTTAGTTCAAGTGACTTCTGTTACTCCTGGGTGGGCAAGAGGGAAGGGCAATAAACAACAGAAATTTGTTGGTTTCTCAGCACCAAGATTTATCATGTGTAAAAATGGAGGACTTTGGAAGCCATTAATTATACATGAAGTCAATAACCAATCTTAATAGAACTTAAAGTGACAAAAGCAATGACATTTCAGAAATAAGCTTCCCTGTACTGCGAGTCTGTGACCATCAGGGAAAGGAAAAAGGCTCAAAACATGCTCTGGGCATGCAGTAATTGCCATTGCCGTTTTCTGATTTCATTAGAGAAAACTGCTTTCTGTGTAGGTATATTAGGAAAGGGAAGCATTCGGGATCACAAAGCTCAGGTGTATGGCTGGGATAACCTGCCCTGCCAGTTAGCAGCAAACAGAGGAATTTTAGGCAAGAAGTATGGGAATTTGCTCTTTTATGATACCAACTAAGTTTTTAAAACATATAAATGTTCATGTTGTATCTACACTTTCATTCCCTCCTAGATAAATCAAATAGAATGGTAGCAGATATCTGGAATAATAGAATAATTAGAATAAGATAATAGAATATTAGAATAATGCTAATGTTGTTAGCAACAGTGTGTATTACTGTTATAGCATGTATATAGCATGTATAACTATATATATCATTATACATATGCTATATATATCTATAATTACAACAATATGTACTACTGTTACAACATGTATAACCTGTACATTAGTTATAACACATATAACTAATATGTAATAACAGTAGTAATAGTAATATTAGCAATAGTAATGATTTCACTGCCCTGCTGCTAATTTCCAGAGACTAGAATCTGATCAACCCTGACAATAATGAATGCATCTGGGTTTAGACCTGAATTTTCTGTTAGCAAAATTTAGAAGAAATGCTTGCATCTGTGAAAAACCAAGCTTGAAAAGAACTTCTAATGACCAATTTAGACATTTATTCTAAGGTGACAATCTTATGCAAGTCGAGAAGGTCTCCTATGAAATCATCATTAATTTATACTCCTACGGCACAGTTTACCTCATTTACTTTGTACCTTATTTTTTTTCTGTGGAAGATCCAGAACCATTTCTTGGCCATTATTCTTGACGGGAGCCACTTGAAACGAGCCAGACTAGTGAGCAAAGCAAGGCCCACACATGATCGGGGTTGCCAAGTTGTGGATATTTTTTCAGCTGCCTAATTGAGGAAATATTTTTTGCTCTTTGTTTCAAGGGGTGGGTTGGTTTGTTTGCTTGTTTTCTCAGGAGCAGGGAATTTTCGCCCTTGTTCCTGTTTGCAGGAGCAGGCATTGGGGCTGTTAGCAAGTGACATGCCCAGGAATATAAAAGAGCACTACATCTTTGGAGCTGTTTTGTGGTATTCCCCAGCATACTTGTTTGTTATAATTTGAAAGAAGCTATTGAACTGAAAGGAGGGACAAACATTCTACAGGCGCACAAAGGCAGTGAGAGCTCGGAGCGTCCAAATTTCCATGAAACACTCTTGTTTCAATTCATATTTAAATGGGCTCCTAAGCAGCTGGACAACCTTTCTGTGGCCAGCCACAGCTGATAGTTTTAGCCAACAAGAAATCACATTTGATTTGCTGACAGCAAATGAAAGGTGTGTATTTTAGTCATTTCAGTGTAAGGGAATAAACACTAAAGTAACACAGTATGTCAAGATGTTGGGCAGACTGTGAGAACAGTGAAGCAGATACCCAGTACTGTGAGTTCCCATCATTGTCTTTGAAGTCATTCAGATTATCCTGATTTGGAAGATCACCCAAATATGGTTGTTTCTGTAAATAATTTTGATACCCTTCTGTTTAATGATGCTTTGAGGGTAATTACTAGTTTTTACAAAGGTGTTTAGGTAACAATGGCACTATCATCTAATAATTTAATTTTTGAAGGGTCAAATCCTACAACTCTTGTTAATTTGAAACTCATGTGGTAGACGTCCGGAGAAAGGGAAAGCCTGGGTCACAAGTGCCTTTTGCATATCCAATCCTGATCTCAGGGTCTTCAGTAGATCCTTGTTGCAAGGGAAAATAGCCCCAAGTCTTCCTAACTTGCCTCTTGCATCTCTTTAACTGAGCCACCCTAGACCATGAAGGTGCTTTTGCAGTTCCCTCTTCCCACTACCTGCTTTACTCAAGGTGCCAGAGGACCTATGGCTTCTGCACCTTCTAAATAACCCTTTATCCTGGGATTTGCTCTTCCAGAGGCTGTGCTGGCAGTTTTGAGGACATTTGGTCTACAGCTACCTGGTGCAGAGCATCCAGTATCCTTTCCCCATAGAGAAACAGATTTCTCAATTTTCCCATAATACAAATAGACATCAGATGTAATTTACCAAATGATGTTGCTGCAGCCTTATTGTGAACAATTGTTGTTTTTTGCTTTGAATATGGCTTAATGTGCTGGGTGCTTTGCAGGCATAGCTTAATTATTCTTCCTCCTTGAGTCTCTGCACAGAAGCCACATGTGTAAAGAGAAATATCAAGAATAATGAAGAACTTTTGAAAAGAACTTCTCACAGAGCTTAGTCAGACTAAAGATGTTGGGGTTTTGTACCCCATTCTTTACCCTTTTTCATTGCCATTTAGTTTTAATCATGTGTGTGCTATTGGCTTTAGAAAGGAAGCAGGGCTTGGCTGATTTTCCTTCCCTCTAACCAGACCTTTCTTAAACCTTATCTTCCCCATTTATGTTTCTTTTTGTGTCACATTAGCAGAAGTGTGGGCATTTATTGGGCAGGAGATCGGTTCAGCCCTCTGCGTTTCACTGAGGTTGGAGAAAGGGAATGGTATCAGTGGTGGTAGGAGGAGTAACTGGATGCTGATAGTTTCCAGCTTAGTTAAAAGAATAATCAAGAACTTGAAACACGTCACTAGCAGCAGTTTCACACCCCAGTAAGAGGACCACAACCAGAGCAGAAGTTTTATGGCTTTACTTTGACACTGTGGAACGCAGGACAAAGTGTCTGTATTTCCAGCTCTGTCCCTGTGTTCTCTGCAGCAGCATCACCATTTGTGTGACAAAGGCAAGGAAATTGTATGTGGTTGAGCCTTACAAATGACCAAAAAACATGTTTTTTTCCTTACCTGGGATGAATCAGATTGATAAATCAGCCCATTTCATTTACCAGGATGTTTAACTGCTTAGGCACAACTGTATTCAGTGTTTTCCCTGAAAAAGCCATGTAATAAACTCCTAATTACCAGCCCAAAGACTACTTCTGTGCCTGATTATCAGACATTCACTTTAACTCTTTTCCTGTTCTATTGACAAACTTAATCTTCTCTATTCCCTTTCTACTAAGTATGTTGCTAATAAACTTAAGAGTTCAGCAAGCAATGACTAAGAAAATAAAATTTCCTCTGTTAATTTTGAGGTTTTGCTGTCACATCTATAAATCTGTGATGAGTGGAACAGTCCAAAGTTTATTGCTTGAAGATAAAATTAGATAAATGAGCCATTACTTTCTACTTACATCAAAACGTGTTTATGTAAGTGAGTCGATGCAATGCTGATGCTCCTTGGCTGGAGATATTGCTCATCAGGAAATAGCTCTTGTTGGAACACTTCCCCAAATTCCTTGCTTTGGGAATTTGAGCTGTAAGAGAAAACTGTGTGGCTGTTTCATCTGATAAGGGATATTTCTCCAGTAGGAGCATAACAAGGCTAGGACCAGCTCTGGAAAAGGTGGCTTCATGAAGCAGACAGAAAGGAGCTATGGGGGAAAAAGGGGAAAAAGTCAGCTTGTGACTTAAAGAGCAGAATTTGGCCTCTCCATCAGCAGGTGTTAAATGGACCCTGATGCCTACAGTGCTTTGAGTTGCAAATATTTTGTCTTAATTACTTTGAGGGTTGAAAACACATTATCTTTAAGGTCCCTTCCAACCCAAACCATTCTATGATTCCATGACTCTGTGATGAAGTAGGACTGAAGTGGCAAGTAGCTTTTCTGCTAAGATCTGATGAGGTTAAAATTCAGTATCTGAAGTCATTTTCATTACTAACTAGCTTACTGGCCAAGCAAATATCTGTACAGAAAAATAAAATGATAAAACAACCCAGACTCGACAAGTAAACAACGATATAGAAGCCCTTGCAAGATGAATAACAACTTTGCAACATTAATGATATACAATTTGTCGTCCCTCAGTATTCTTTTGTCTTAGGATATGTGATTTCCAAAGGCAAAAAATCAGTAAAAAATATCTTTGGCTTCCATAGTTTTCCAAAGTCTTCTATGGAGCAAAGTGGTTTCATGAAGTGCATACTAAATTTATCCTTTGATTTGGTTTTACACAAGTAAAACCTTGAGCAACTGTTGTAAGCTTATGAAAACTGGAGCAAATGGAAGAATTGGTAAATAAAGCTCTTCACGCACTTTTGTCTTTAATAAAAAAAATTCTTCACTTAAGGGGATAAACGACCTGGATTTGGTGCAAATAATTAAATAAAATAATAACTAAAAATAACTAAAATAACTAAATAAAGAATTACCTTTTTTTTTTTTTTTTTAAGAAGGCAAATGGAAAACAAATGTGTGAGAAAAGCAGTGAGCTTGCTTAGTATTCTATTTTTTGAAGCAATAACATATTTACTGTCTTTCCATCATAAGTGGTTGCAAGACGGAAATAATGTCACTGAAATCAGCACAATTCATGGTACAGCGCTACAATAAATACTGCATTGACTTACTGTCAATGTCTGTCCTGTTTTAATATAGCTGTCCTAAACGCTATATAAAAAGCTTTTTATATAAACACTATATCCTAAAAGAGATCTCTATTTAATTTTAAATATTACTAAAAAGTTGCCATTAGACTGGGGTTCATCCAAAGCTGTGCTGGGAAGAGTCATCAGTACTACAGAAACTTGCCAGTGATTAACCTGAGACCACCCAACCACATTACTTCCATCATAAAACAAACTGGTGTGTTTTCACTGGTGTCCCTGATGGTTAGTCGACTTCTCCCAGGTGAGAATCTGACCTGTGGAAAAACTCTCTGCTATGGCTCTGGCTTCAATGAGTTTGTAAAACAGATGGTCAGTATTGGAATCCAAATTTTTACATTGGAAGGGATATGGAATAGATATAATGCAGCACCAAGCATACTTCTTTTGTGATTTTGTTTTGTTCTGTCTCTAACCTGATGCCTGGTGGCTTTGTCCAAGCAGATGGCCATAACTTTGAGGAACTGTATTTTTTTCCTAATGGGTGTTTGACTTAAATTTTGCAAGGAAACCTTTTGAAGATAAACTTGAAAAGTATTCACTTAAAAGTAGGAACACTTTATACCAAATCCAACAGGGATAGGTAATTTGATAGACGAGTTTTTCTAAATGATACTAGCATGATGTTTATCTTCCTAGCCATCAGGTTAAGAGCTGTTGTGCATAACTTTCTTAACCTTAACCTCATCTGTTTGTCTCTGGAGACTTCAGCCTAGCACAAGGGATAAAGGGAAATCAATGCCAAGTTTGGTTCTGGTAAATGTTTATGTCTGTATGCAAAGGAAGAAGTGGGGAGAGCTTGAAACTATCCCTTCCCAATGACAGATTTTAATTAAATTAGGTCTTAGAAATGCAGAGTGTGATCTTTGCTGTGTTTTGATTTTGCTGAAGATTATGGCTAGACTTGCCAAAACCAACTGCGAAGTCTTACATGTGTAAACTTCGCACACGATGCCCGTGAATTCGATACATCCCAAAGAAAGAGCCCGAGTGCTGCTGTTTACATTCCTAAAGTCTTTACAAACAGGGGGAACAATATCTGCTCTTTACAGATTACTGTGGTCAGGTTCCTGTGTACAGCACGACTGACCTTTCCAAGTGCAGCAATCTATATGTACTCAACCCCGTGTGCTGTAAAAAGCTCAGGTGTATCAGCTTACCATGAGTTAATATGAGATCCATGAGGAATGATTTTTACAGTATCCAGCTGCCGAATATCAAATGATTGAATTTTGCACTGTAAAAGAGGACCTTTCTCTTATGTAAATATATAGATTCTTCATACTGCTGGGAGACTGTATATTGTGCACAGTTCAGCTTAAGCTTACACCATCTCCCCTCTGACTCCTCTTTATCCATGCTTAGCCTGCTCTCTGTATCACTTATCTTACCAAAGGCATCTTTATATCAGTGAAGGGAAAGCTAGCAGGTGTAGCACCTCCTGTTCCACTTTCCCTGCTGCCCAGGTGATAATTTGAGACAAAGTAAAACACAATCGACCAGCTCTTTTGTGCTCCACAGGACTTGGAGATGCAGCACCTGTAGCACATGTCCACAGAGCCAATGCTTTTATCCAGCTCCAAATCATTGTAAAGGTATGCAAAGAGCCAGGCTATGCAACAGGTACCTCCCAGCCTCTCTGCTGCTCCTCCCCTTGGTGCCTATCTGTTGCCCAGAGGCTTGCAGGCTTTATCAGGGAAGGCACCAAACCTTTATAATGAAAAGGCTTGAGCTCTTTTTAAGTTAGGTGTTACAAACACAAAGGCAGCATGTATCATATGCAATGATGATCCTAGCTGAGTGTCAGTTTTTCTTGAGCTTGTGGGAGATACAAGCAAAGAGGTGGATGAAAACAGCTGGCTGAGAAAGGTCTTTTAGCTCAGTGTTGCAGCCACAAACAGAGAAGGATGAGAGCTATTAGTCATATATTCTACAGGTATTTTCCAGCTAATGCTGTTAGTGAGAAGCAGCTATGAGAGTATGGGATGGGTCCCCTTATGACCCAGTGACCAAAGGAGTGAGCACAGCGAGCTAAACTCACCAGGGCAAAGGTAGCAACCTCCAAAAAGAAACCTGCTGCCTTCCCCTTTCCTGTAGCTGTAAGGCTAATGGGAAAAAGCTTTGCCCTGATGAGACATTGGGTCTGACCTTCTTCAGAGCAAGCTCCTAGGAAGAAAGAGGAATTGTGAAAGAAGGAGGCTGTGATATGGATATATGGGCTATGATGCAGAATATAATAAAGAATATATTATATAGGATATGGACTATACACCATGAGGTTTGTTTCCTTTGTACGAGATGCTGCTCTGCACTGAGTGGTGTCCTGTCATTTAAACCAGTTATGGAAGGCTAAGCAGTTTCAAAGAGGATGAAGAGGAAGGTTGTCAGATTCACAGGGTCTGGTGGGATTGCTTGATGGCAAGAAGAATCACAGGGGAGAGCTGCTGGTTGTTGGGGTCCCTGGAGCCCTGTTCACGTGCCAGAAAGTTTCTGCCTTTTACTTTTGGAAAGAGTAACCTCATTAAATTGTTTTTTAGGATAACAGAGGTTTTGCCCAAATGTAGTTTGCTTCCATAGCTTTTCTACTCCAAAGGCTCGGTGGGAGACCCTTCCTTCAAATAGGAATCAAATCTTCATTTTCTCAGGCCACAGTGTAGTGGGTTTTTTTCCTCTGTTCTTACAAGACCCCTGAAAAAGAGGGGATTTGCTGTGTAAGCTTAATTTTAGTGTATCGATGGGTCTTCTGCAAATAGAATTCTGAACAAAGACAATGTTGGGAAAGTTCATGGATGCATCCTAACTTTGCAGCTAGGCTCAATCTTTATTTCCTGATAAAAGAACTATGGAAACAAATATAGAAAATGTATAAACCAGATTCTACTATAGTATTCATATATGCAGTTATAACAGAAAAAAAAGGGTAATTAGTGTCTCAGGCTGTCAGCGAGTGCTGTTCTGCTGCTTAAAACCTGAGTGTTACTGGTTAGGGGGAGCAAGATAATGATAGTAACATCCTGTGAGATTGTAACCCAAGTGTTTTAGTGGTTGAACTTGAGGAAAGGGCACATATTATCAGCTGCATTCCGTTCTCAATTCACTACAGGAGACTGTGAGAGAAACGGTCTAAAAACAGGCAATCAATAATTTGTATAGTGAACACAGTGTGCCGTTAAGTGGTCTAATCTTTAGATCTCTTCAAACATAAGGTGATACAGAAGAGGAATGACTACCAAGGAGAAAGCAACCTGAGGTGTAATTCATAAGAACAAAGACTGAAAGGGAAGTACTACATTATTTTTGCATTAGACAACTTGATAGGTCGCAGAGCCTGGCTGGTCATTCGCAACAAGTTCGCTACAATAAAAGCTTGCGTAGGGACATAATTGATTCAGCTGCAAAACCACTGATGTCTTCTGTAGAGTATTTGCTCCTGTGCATCCTCCTACAGAGTAAGGTTTTGTTTTGCATAGCAGAACTTGAGACTTCCAGTTACTGAAGATGCTGCTGATTGCCTTTCCCAGCTTGCTTCAGTCCCCAGATTGCTGGGAAGAGCTACTTGGGGGATACTCTGCTAACAAGTGACCTAAATAGCACAAGAAGAGACAGGTTACCTGCTACAGTATTAAAGACCTGAACAACCCTCTCTAGAAGCTCTATTTAGAGGTCCCAGGATTTGAAAGAGAAGCACAATCCAGTAATTCCTGGGTAGGGGTTTTTACAACAGTACAAAGAAATAAAACAAGGTAAGGAACACAGGTTCAGTTTTGAAGGTTGAATTGGGCTTTAACATTTCTGCTTAATTAATCTATCAAGTAATTTCACAGAATCATAGGCTCGTCTAGAGCCATCAGGCCAGAAAGGGCTGTTGCAGTCATTTAAGGTGATCCCTGTACCATGAACCATAAAATTTCCCAGAATTGTTGAATTTGTTTGAATTGAATTTGAATTTAATTTAATTAAGTTAATCTTTTAGGGGGAAAACTTAATCTGAGTTTCAAACCAATGGGTTCACTCATGTGAGGGAATAGTCCAGGGAAGAATTTTTCTGGAGTAAAGGACTAAGCAACTTAAATAACAATGATATTGCCTTTGTCTCCTTCTACCATCTAAGTTATGATTAGGTCTGAATTTGACTTTTAAGGCAATAACACATTTGCAGGGTGACTCACTGAGTGAGAACAGAGTTTTCAGTACTGTGGGTTTGAGTAGATTAGCAGACAGTCTATAAACTGAGGGAAGAAAATAAGAAGGGAAAGAGGAAAAAGCCAAGGAGAGAGTAAAACTTGGAGTTGGAAAAACAATTCCCATTCCAGATAAAACATTTCATTACATATGATGGGTTTAAAGGCAGTTTGCCCAATGACTTTTTATTTAACAAGGCATTGTGTGAAACATGGCATTGTTCCTTACAGGAAATCAAGAACAAGAAATCTACTTATTTTTTGCATACTTGTATTGAAAGTGGTATGAAGTTGTAATGTAGAAGTAATAGCCCTGGAGCGCAGCAACCTTGTGGTATTTCCTTTTGGAGCTGCACAGCATTATCTACAAATGAGAATGCTCGGGCTAGAAAGATGTTGCTGACTCCCAGGAGTTGAGCCTGAATTTTATTTTATAAATACATTTTTTTATTAAATATCTTAAATGTGTTGACATAATTCAGACTTTTGCTCATAGGGAGGTACTAAAATCCCTCTGGGAAGTGCTTAGGCTAAAACCTGAAGTGATGTATGTCTGCTACCACATCCAGATTCACACTTTGCCACTTCTGTCCTTTCCTCCAGAAGTTTCATACTGAATCCTATTCATGCTCATACTCCATTGCTAACTCTGTGGGACTGACTGCAGGAAAGAAAGCCCTGAAAGACCCATAGACTAGAGGGGGCTGCCTTGGAATTGTCTGAGCAAACAGAGATATTGAGGTTGTCCCATGCTTTGGACTCTTGGGTTGAAGGTGGCCAATGCAGTGAGCTGAGTTGTCCTGGAGAGATCATATCCTGAATCGTGACTTCTGCTGCTAGGTGTTTGTGTGCTGTTACATACGGGAAAACACTTTCTTGCCAGGTTTAAAGAATATAACTCCTAAAATGATGGTTTTGCTGAAATTCCTTATGTGAGTTTTGTGTAAATAAAGCTCGATTAGTCTTTGAGTAATCCTCCCTTTCACAAGTGGGCTTGGTCTCTCCCTGCTCCTGAGATGCTCTTTCAGGCTGTAAATCAGGGAATGAACATTGCAAGAGTGGAGGCAAAGAAGCGATGGGTATTTTCATTTATTTATTTCTCCACCATTCTTTTCCTATTGGTGAAGTCTATTTCACTTTACATCCCCTTTTTTCTTTCTCAATCATTCACAAGATCTTCCTGCAGTTTCTTTCTATATCTAGGCAGTCCAAAGTTTGATCTTCCATATGACAGTGCTGAGTTTTACTGAAGGTTACCGTACAACACTGAGCATTTGTATGGGAAAGCAGAATGTGCTGAAGAGTGAGCACAACCACAGCTGCCAGGGGCTGACAACTGAAAGGGACAAGTGAGGACAAAGAAGAGCAGACAGAGTGATGTGGGAACATTATTACTTGTGAGGTACCCTCTTCCTCCCTCTCCTCTTTTTGAAGAAGAGAAAGAAGCTGGAGCTTTGTCCAGAAAAGCACTTAAGTGTGTGCTTGACCTTAAAACATGTGGAAACTCTTTGCTATCCTCTTATCTTCATTCATTCCTAAGGTTTTCTGTTACCTGAATGTGCACTTAATGGAATAAATGCTCATCTCTTTGATCCAGTACTTAAGGAAGATGATCATATTTTTTTGCTCCCTAAAATATGAAAATCCTTTTGTTGTATCACAGTTGTGCAAAGAGATTGCCAGAAACTTAACACAGTGTCTTTAGTATTCAGTGGTTTGCACCACTCTTAGATTAACAGGGGAAAGTTATCTCATGGAAAAAGTGGAGAGGGATTGTTTTGATCTGATCTTGCACAGGATTGAGAAGGGAAAAGGATTAAAGTGTCTTTAACATAAAACTTGGCAGCAACTGTCGAGAGCAAAAATGAAAATAGTTTAAGAGAACAGTGCAAGCAATAACTCACTTGGGGGGTCAGCAGAGGACCAGAAGAAGTGGCCAGACTGACATTGCTTGGTTTTATTAACTCATCCATAATTAGCCCATAGCTTAGATACAATTTAGCTTGTGCCATATGGGCTAATATAGTGCTGAAAGTTACCCCCCATGCAGGTGACAGTCTGTCACACTGATGGAAGATTAGCATAAAACAAACAACAATGCACTCTTAATGATAGTGGCACCATTTGCAACGCCATAGTTAAGGATGTATAAGCACTTCCATTATAACCCGATCTTCAAGATTTTATTAAGGAGACATTAAAGGCATGTGCACCCATGCACCCCTTACAGCCCATCGAGAACTTTCTGCAGTTCTCAGGCAAGCTCATTGAGTATTTGTATATTATTTTATTTTGAAGTTATTTCTTTATATTTTTAGATGGTGACAGTGCCTGATGGAAGTATTTACTTGCAGCTCTGCTGGTTTTCCTTGGAACAGTGTGTGCAATGAGTTTGTCCTAGGTTAAACATGTTAGGCAAATAGATCCTGGTGGTTTCTGCCTTGATAAATGTACACCATAGTGATGCTAAGCTCAAATAAAAATAAGAAAGCTACTCTGTATGTGCCCATCAACTTGATTAGAACTTTTTATAGGATGTATGAATCTAACCAAATAACAATAAGTACATAGATATTCTGTGGGTGTAATTTATACTATGAAGAAAGTAAGCCACTGTCTTCATTGATTTCTTTTTATTGAAGAGGAATTGCACCATTAAAACGATACTCGTGTGCTGTTGCTACGTCCTGCATTTATGTTAATTTGGCTACATATTGCCAATATTTTCATTTTAAAACCAAGAAAGAAATTTTGTGCCAGTGCCTTTTGCAAATTGTGCTGAGCTTTTGACACAAAGCAGCAGAAGCCATTAGCATTCTCAGTTAAGGCTGATCAGTCATGCTGTTGAACCATTTCTTCTCTTCCCCCCAACATATCTACTTTCCCATGTTATGCAGCTAAAAGGGCAGCAACCCCTCCAATAAATTTCTGGACTTTTCTTTTGAAAAGCAGCCTAAGCATTTTAAATATTTGAAATGAAGTGAGTTTCGTTATGCAGACAGGAGCTAAATTCTTTTTTCTAGCTCTCATCAGCTATTTATGTGACTCTATGGTTTTCAAATGGTATAATGCTAGAGGATGCCAAATGTCCTGCCATTTAATAACCAGTAGCATACAGAGCTCTTTTCAAAATGCCTCTGCTCTGAGCATCTGTTGTTATTAAGTAAGATGATCAAATTTTGTACAGGACTTCAATTTTGCTTTTCACATCACTTATAGAGCAAGAATAATATGCAGCCTGTGTATAAAACTAATGTGGTGGGATCATTGAGCCAATTGCTGGTTTTTCTGTTCTGCTTTATTGCAGATTGTAAAATAAACTTTGGCCTTTTTTTAATAAATGTTATAAAAATGCTCTGTGAATCAGGAGAGTGTCAGCAATTAAAGCCATTTAACATCATAATAATTAAAAATGCAATACTCCAGTGTAGTCAGCACTGATTCACATAAAAAGCCACATTGTTGGTCCTTAATAATTACATTATTTGACAGACATGCTAAAGAAGAGGGAAAGGTGCAGATTGTTAGTATCAGATGAGCAACTAATTCTTATTATTTCTGGAAATTGCTCTAACATCCTTTGCTATTCCTGTCTTTCAGCTAACAGATGTGCAGGAATGTCCTCGGCTCACCATTGCTTTTCTCTCCAGCAGAATATGACTGACAACACAACACCACAGGGGAACAGCTGGGTTGAAATGCATAATATTTTCCTGGTAGAGAAAGAAGCTGATTAGGCTATGGAGTACCTAATTGGGTAAGATGCCCCTCATTTTCAAACTATAAAATTCAGAGAGTGTAGAGCAGAAAAGAGAGAATGGGCTGGTGAGAGCCGTAGGTTTGTCCCGCAGCACAACTGGACCTTTAAAATGAGCAATGATTTTACAGCTGTGGTTTGGGACTGTGCCTGAGCTTGGTGTTGTGGAGGGCCAGTTTTTTTTGAGAGGAGACTGAACTGGGATGTAATAGCATTTAAATTACACCTCCGCATTGCAGCCTGTTCTCCTTGCTCTCCCTAAGTTTGCATAAGCAGAAGGGCAGAATTCCCCATGGTGTTAATTTTTTTTTTTCCCAGAAAAAAACAAAGCAAAAGAAAAGCTAAGCACAAATTTTATAGATTTAGGTTGTGGGTTTTTATTCCATGAATATTGGATTCAATGCATTCTGCATTGGTTTCATTACCTGTTGTATGCTGCAACAGAGAGGAAATGCTATAGAAGCTGTGTCATCTTCTGTCTTGGGAAAAGGTGAAGAAGTTTTGGTTGCAGAACTGTGGAAAGGGTAGAGCTGGCACCCTAAAGGGGATAGGGTCTGAAGAGGTTTTGAAGGAGCATCCTCAATCCTCCCTCTGGAAATCCTAGAAAATAGGAAGTGAAAATTGACTTAAGCCATCCTGAGGAGACAATTTACTTGAGAGGCCAAGAGCTTTCTCTGTTCTTGAGTCTGTGGAAATATTCCCAGACTGTGGCACACTGATTTTTTTCTTTTACTCCATCTTCTTTACCAGCATTCAAACTTGCAGGGATGCCTATTTTCCTTACATTTATTCTTCTGTTTTGCCAAAGTCTAGCTTTGAATGTGTGAGTCTCCCATCTCACAGCCAGCCACACTGCCAGCAAGCTCTAGGAATAAACTGCAGAAGCAGATGGGAATATGGTCATGAGAAAATTGCTACCAGGGCAGTGCACATTATACCTTCACTCACAGGACCACTTGTGTGTCTTGGAGACTGAATTGAAAATGCAGCTTTTTTCCTTTTACTTTCATAGATGTTCGAGCAAGTGAAGAGTTCCTCTAACCAGGACAGGGTGGGAAAGCTGCTTTGTTATGCTTAGTGTATTAATCAGGGATAGGAAGCAGAGAGATACAGCCCTACTGGAAATCATTTTAGGGTAGGATAAAGTCAATTGGCATGAAAATCTCATTGCTCTGAGCTCTTTTTCCTTTACTTTGTGTATTCTGAATTGATTTTAATACCCTGTTGCTAGTAGAATCTGCTATTCTCCAAGTGAACTAATGATTCAGCATCATAAGTTTGATGTTGGGATACAGGAATAATAAATATTTGTGAAGCTCATGGTAGGTAAGTTAAATCATGCCAAGACTGTTCTAAAGGATAACGAACCAAAACGTTCCTCAGAACGTGGTGAGAAGGCAAGTTTCTGCAGGGTTGTTTACACACTTTGTAGACGTCGTCTACAGCATCTTTTGCAAGTTTGGTCTTCCCAAGATCTTGGTCTTGAGTAATGGGAAACTAAAATCAGGAGAAGCACATCCACTGGCCAGCTGCAATGTTACCTGTGTAGGTGCGGGTACCTGCAACAAAGAAGCAGTGGCAAAGTTACGAGCATTGTAAAAGCAGTGAAAACATCTGAAAGGCCAGAACCTCTCTGGAAAGCTTTCTACCTTAGACATAATGCATATGTGTGCAATTATTTCAGTTCAAATATTAGCCCTAGATTTTAAAGAGATTATAATTTTGTAAAAAAATGGCCATAATTGCATGGCAGAAAGGGGTTTGATTTGCAGTTCTGGAAAACAGTCTGGTTCTTGAGTACCAGAAGAGTCTTTAGGTGAAAGTATAAAAGAAGCGCATTATCCTCTGATTAACCTGAATCAAATAATGGCAATAGAAATCCATCTGCCATAGAAATCATAAATAATAAATACATTATTAAATCAATAAGCTGAGTACAACAATGAATTTTAAATCCGATGTTGTGATTAGAGCAGCTCTTTCTTTGGGATGTATTAAGCTATATTCACAGCACATTCCACTTGGATTTTCTAATAGGTGATCTGTTTCTTTTTCAGGAAGTTCATATGAAGTTTCTGAACCTCCACTTTGCCCCTTGGGGAGAAGCAGCCCGGAAATAAGGTGAAAGTGTTCTGAAAGAAATGAGGAAATCTCAAAAGGGGGGAAAAAATAGCACATTATAGAAATACTGGTAAATAAAATATAATCAACGAGCAGCATGGGAAACTTGTTTAACCCACTGCACACCAGCCTTCCCATACTGCCACCCAAGTGAATGATAAATGAAGATTATCAAGTAGTGTGCCTCTATTTGTTAGTGATATTAAATGTGATACAAATGTTAATGGATTAAAACAAGAAAATGTGGAGTACCAAGGTCAGACGCATACGATCAGTACTAGTTGAGTCCTGCATGAAACTGATCCTGTGTAAGGAATACGGGTAGTGTTTCAATAAGAAAAACAGCACAAGTACTTTATAAGTTAGGTTTTGGAAAGCTGATGCAGCTTAAGTGGACTTTTGTTGTAAGATTCTGCATTTGCATGACAGATGCAATTGCCAGAACTTCCTGTAAGAAGTCTGTAGGAAACCTGAAAGAGATTACTATTGTGTTGTTACAGACAGTTTAATTTACCTACTGTTTTAGAACATATGTAGGACCAAATCGAGAGGTATTTAGGGGAGCGAGCCTTGTGAGAGTAAACTGGACATTGCACCTTTGAGTTTCTTCAAAGGGTGTTTTACAAAATCTTAAGCTCTTTGTCTCAGAGCTGGAAAATGACACTTCCAGCCCATGACCTCTGCTTGAAATGTGGTGGGGCCATTGAGAAGGTGAGGAAGTGCTGTAAAGCTGAAGGACTAAATGAGGATTGTGACAAGAAAAACTAAGCAGGAAAAAAACTCCCAACCTATTATTGTAATATTTGCCTACCTTGGCTTAGCTCCGATGTTCTCGTGTCCTCCTGCTGTACCTGACAACAGGCAAACCTCAGAATCCTCTAGACTGTTTCTTTTTGTCCATTGTCAAGATCTGTGACCAATTTATCTGCTCAGTTTTTGCAACAGGACTGAAACCCCTATGGTTTCTGTAGGTGTTACTTCTGAATCTCGTACAGACTGCTTTTTGTCATCTCAAATCCTACAACTCTTGGCATTTTTACCGTAGCTGAGTACCTTTAGCTGCTATGATGGGGTAGATTTATTTATTTTAATGCCATCTTTTTTGACAGGAGGTACAAAAGATTTAAAAATCATAAATACATATGTGCATCCGGGTTTCTGCCATGCTTTTCTTGCAAAGTAGCTCTAGGTGGGGTAAGGTGTTTCTTTGCCAGGTTGGTTTCTGCCATTTCTTCAACCCTAGCCACTAATCCTACAACTCACCACTCCTGTTCTCCCACAGCTGGTATTGCAGTGTCACCCAACCCATAGGCTTTATAAGTACTAACAATCCAACTGAATTTAGAGGACAGAAGGAATCTTGACATTCAACTTGACAACACTTCTGTTGCTAAGCCTGTGTTACCATGACTTATTTTTTAATGCAAATCAGAAGATGATTAGCTGTTTTCTCTCTTCATTGTGTTTATTCTTCCTTGTTCTTTGGATTGTTTTTCATGCCTCATCTTGGCTGAATTCTCTCCCATTTTTCTCCCTTTCTGTGTGTTTCTGCTCTTGCTCTGTTCTCGGCCCTTTGTTCTCAGTTGCTGTTTTTGCCCCTTTTTCCTTTTGTGCCTCTCTTGCATATTTTCTGGTGCTCTATCATCTCTGTTCTTTGTCTTTTCTCTGTCTTTTCATTTTGCCTATCTTTGTTCTGTGTCCTCTTTGGTGCCTCCCTGTTCTTTGTCTTCTCTTTTTCCTTGTTCTTTCTTTTCCTCTGTCTGTCTCTTTTTATGATTCCCTTTTATGTTCGTTGTGTTCTGAGTAGGTTTGTCTTGATCTTTGTCTTTGTGGAGAACGTGCTCAAATGAAGACAAAACACGCCATTCAAACAGGAATTGCTTATTAATTATAACATGGACACACAGCTGAAATCCAAGCCTCCCACAAAGCTGGAAAACCAAATCACAGGTGTTTGTAGGCCAGGACATATTTTTCTGTTCATCTGAGCTCCACACAGGGCCCTGTGGTTGAACACCAGCACTTAAACCACGTCCTAACCCACTCCCCTCTGGCTGGCGATAAATCCATCCTAGCCTTTATCACTGACCCATTGATATTTGGGTGCAAACTAACCAAAGTGAGGTATCTGGTTATGCAACAGCAATGAGTAAAGATGTGTATTTTTGGTCTCCACTATGGAATCCACACGATCTCCGTGTCCCAAGTGTGCCCTTTCCTCCTGTGGTGGTGGGGTTATAATTTACTGCAGATGTCTTTGACCTACATCATCAGCTCGAAGTTATCAGTTGCTGCTAGAAGGAATGTTTTAATTTACTAACCAGCTCTGCTGGGAATGGGTATCAGCTACAGTCATGTGAAAGACAGGATTACTTGGTACACTTGGTGCACAGCCATGAGTTATTGTTGCTAATTCTTTCATATTTGCAAAACAAAACATCTTAAAGATGTGGAAACAAGAAAATCATAAGCAGAGTTATTTGGGTAAAAAAAGTTCTATTTGATTGGTCCCCAAATAAATATTTTTTGTGCTTTCGTTGAGCTTTGAAAAGGTCAGTATGATTTCAAAGTTGAAGCTCAAAAAGAAAAAGTTCACATAAAAAAAAAGTTTAGCTTTCTTGTTCATTTTCTTACCCATTTCTCCCCTCTTTTAATTCAGTGAAATCTCTGCAGGTGCGGTATTTGATTAATCTTCATTAAAGTCTTGGCTGAAAAACAAAGCCCAGATCTTGGAGCTTGCCCTGTTGCTGCTATTCACCTTCTCTGTTTTTGCTTTCTTCATTTCTTTGTCCACAGGAGGCTGGGAGAGACACGTTGTGTTGTCAAACTGCAAAATGGATGAGGTGGGCGAAGTTTCTCAGGGTAGAGGGGCTTGGTGCTCCTGGGAACCCCATTGCTGCCCGTCTTAGGTCACCATGTCCCTGGAGCTCAGGGGACCCTGCCTGCACCATCTGCTCCCACCAACCTTTTCAAGCTGCTTTGCTTCACCCTTAACTTTGCTGTTAAATTGTCACTTTCCTGGCCAGGCTGTAGTATATAAATAGAAATCTCATATCTTCTACCTGCTACGCTCTGGGGAAGCCCCAGAACACCCTGCACATCACCTGTCTCTGCAAGCTGGCTATAGGACCCAGACACAATATTGCAACAAATAACCTGGGTCTTATGTGAATTGCCCCGAATCTGGGAAATGCTGCAGGTTCCCCAGAGGCTGCAAATCGAGTGGAGCCCAGGTTGGGCTTTTCCTGGTGTTTGCACCTGATTGCTGTCACTACCAACATCCCTCGCCGTGGTGGTGGATGCAGATGAGGGACGGGTCCTTTCCCACCTCTTCCCAGGGGTCTCCAGGGGCCAGGATGTTTCCCTGCCTGGTGAGTACATCTTTGAGATACCACAGGTGATCTCCCAAACTGCATAAATATACATGAATTGCAGGTTTCCTGAGCTAGATATTTTTTGTCTTAATAACATTGATTAAATTTATATTTAAATATTAGTAAAGTGATTTAAGACCAGGCCGTTTAGGCCAAATGTACATTTAAATTCTCCTCTATTTCCCCCTTTTAAAAATCCTCCTTCTTCAGTTTATTCCCTGCGGGAGGGTTTGGGTCCTGAACTCATTGTGCAATCTTCAAACACATAATAAGAATTAATCACCATTAGTCCTCTATTTTAACAGCTGCTTCCTACACCCAGAACCAGTGCAGCTGCAAACTTCCCTCCCTCTGCTGACACCGTAATCCCATTACAGCTGCAAACTTCCACACGTAAAAGAGTAGGTTTAAGCTCCTTTTGAAACAACTCACATTTCTTAATTGCTCAGGTCTGTATTGGAAGGGGGTGATGCAGCTCCTGGTCGGTGGGAGCAGAAGGAGCATTATCCTTCCCAAGCATGAAGCCACCACGCTGCCCATGCTCCACTCCACCATAAGAGGCTGCAAATCGCACCTTGAGCGCAAGCCCTGTCAGTTGCATCAACCAGTGTTTACTTCTAGATATTTATAAGAAAACAAGTATGATTTATTATTTATTTGTCTAACTTCAATAATCAGAAGAGATTCATCTGCTTGTGGAAATCTCCCTTTTTTTCACAGTTATGGTCTTTCTTGTGCTTTTCTCTTTCTAATATCTGCCCTTTATTTGTAATTATTTTATTTCTTTACTTTTTAACATTAAGGTTTGAGATAGATAATTATTTTGCTTAATAGTAAATTTCACTGCAACTTGCCCAGAGGGATATGAAATAAAAGGTATTTAAAAATCTACCATGTTAGAAAAGTAAAATAATTTCAGCTAATGAGATTATCAAGGATAATCGGTTTACAAAAGCCCATTATGAGACAGATTCATTGATGTCTTAAAACAGAAAAAGAGAATCCTCTTTATTTTTTGAAGTGGTGTAGAATAAATTGCATTTCAGGATGTGTTTTTCTTATTTATTTTTGAAATGTGATGATTTCTGTAGCCCCATCTGCTGTTCACTGTCAGAAGCATCCAGAGGAAGATTTGGTGGAATGCATCGTTTTCTGTTGAAAATTGGCGATAGGGTGAGAACTGACTTGTGGATTTGACTTGGGATGGTAAGGGAGGACTTCATCTCTTTCAGAATTTATGGGAAGAACTTGAAGGAGAGCAATGAAAGATCCCACCTCCATTCAACCTTGACTGAGGTTGTATTTTTGGTGAGAAAGCTCACTTTTGCAGAAGGGAGGAAGAGAAAGAGAAGCAAGAGAAAGAGGAGGAAAAGGAGGAAAAGGAGGAGCAAGGAGGAACAGAGGTGATGGGGAGAGTGACCATGGAGGCCTTACTAACACAGCTTCTTCCTATTCTCAGCAAACCTCAAGGCTCCAACAAGAGAAATGGGATGGCATATTTCAGAAGACAGGTAACTGCAATGTCTACAGCTCTGCAGGGTACAAAACAGGATCACCTTACATTATGGAATTTTATTGAGACATTTGCCTTCTACTGTCTTTGCCTTTTATTGGCTTTGTCTGCTTGCAGAAGTAGAAGGGTTGACTTGGCTTCAGAAAAATGCTCCAACACTACCACAGTCTTATAACATCTGAGGCAAAATATAGGGCTAGCTCTTATAAATAAGCAACATCAAAATGATTAATTTGTGTGTTACATGAATTAAAATGTATTTGTATAAAGCTGCAATCATGGAAAAAGCACTATAATGATGTCTATTTTATCTAATGTAGTTTATTGTTTTGACTACACATGTGCAGCTACCGGAGTGTGCCTGGAGGGACTGGTACATGGAATCTCTTCCAAGGTCTTACTTCTGCTTTGCAATGATGAAGAAGGTGACTCTTCAGTAAGGAACACAAAATGATTTCAGACTTGTGTAAATAATATACATGTTCTGTCTCCCTTTGATTGAATGATGAATTGCATTTAGTGTGGTTAGCCAACATGCAGCTGGAACAGTTTGTACTGTCCTTGGATCCCCCAGGCTGATTCTACATCTCCCATGGCTTTGTCTCCCTGTTGCAGTGTGGTCCTCCAGCAGTCCCTCCATTGAAGGCCAGGTCTTGGCTTGGACACTGATGAGAACAATGGGGAAATACAGGATAAGCCCATCAAGTAGCACATCTGCATTCCCAAGTCCTCTGCCTGTGTCTGCCTTGCACATGAGGACCTTTGTTCCCCCCCAGGTGTCGCCCTTGTAAGGTCTCTTCTCCTGCAGCTCCATCTGCTTCTTACATAGTTCCCTCTTTTCTTCTTTTAATATTTAGCAAAAAATAACCCTGCAATATGAGCTTTATTAAAGCAGCAGGTCAGATTAAAAAATGCACTATGTGTTTAGCAAGGTTTGGGGGGGAAAGGCTGGAGTAATTAATTTCCAATAATACCTGGCATTTCCAGAAGTCCTTACATCCCAAGATCACCAGTTTACAGACATTAATTAATTAAAGCATTATGATACCCCAGTGTGGGGCCATTGCCTGTGTGCCTGACTGAGACAAACTCCCCCCCAATTCCCTGGACAGCCCAGCAGTATCCACTCCTCTGCCTGCACTAGGGCTATTCCTCTGAGTAAATACAGTTCAGCTTTCCTAAGGTTTTCATTGTGTGGCCCTATGTAAATATTTTCTTATAAGTTCGATTATTTGTCTTTTATTCTCTATCAGGAAAACCCCAAATATCTCAGTAATAAAATTTCCAGCACGTGTTTACATGAGGGCAGTTTGGATGATTAGTTTCTGATTCAGCTGCCCATTAAAACATCCCTGTTCCTGGAAAATCCCTTTGCAGGCTGGGAGCTGGACATGCGTTGTAAGCTTTGATTCTGGGGCGAGTTGAACATTTTTGACAGGATAGTAAATTGCATGGGAAAAGAAGGGGTGTTTCATGTGCCCAAGAGGGGTGCAAATAACGTCACACTCCTGGAATTCCCCCGTGAAGTATAAGTTCAGTGAAGTCTTCTGAAAGCTGTAGATTATACAAACTTTCTCCACTCCGATGATTTGATTCATGAACGTGTAAATAGGTAGATAGATAGATCCATCACGGGAATCCCTGGGGAACAATGAAATGGTGTTTGTGATTGGAAAAATATTATAAAAGAGCTCACGTATAGCCAATAGTTAGGCAGTTTTGTACTGCTGAGATAAATAGAAAAGGAATGACATTTCCTGATCGCATTTTTAAAGGACATTGGAAGTTACCAAGGCAGGAGAAATTGATGTCCTGCAGTGATGATCTGCAGTCCTGTGTGATGTTGTTACCAGCTGGGCATCCATTCTGCCCTGATCCTCTCACCCCCACTGCCCCAGGTCTTTGTGATAATGCTGAGGCATAGTATCCATGAGACTTTACCTGAATGTTTTGACCCAATCCTTTGGCCAACTTGACTGTAACATGTCCCTGCTCATTGCAGGGGGGCTGTACTAGATGAGCTTTGAAGGTACCTTCCAACCCAAACTGTTCTATGGTTCTGTGAAGTGAGTGCTTTTGCTCGCCCTAATGCCCTCCAGTTCTGTTGGGATATTCAGAAGAAGGATGCGTTTGTAGTGGAAGAGCAAAAAATAACCCCAAATTTTTTTATCGTTTGTTGCTGGATTTGTTATTTTCAGATAAACCAAATGAAAACCAGTTTCCAAATGAAAAGTCCCATTCATCACCTGTGGTTGGACCAGCATCTAGCCAGTGGTCTAGTTAGTTGGACAGCTTCGATTTCATTTGTTCCACTTTCAACCCATGGTGGAGAAGAAGGGTTGGATTTGAGCAGGAGACACAGTGCATGGGGAACCTCTTTCCACATCATGTCATGAGCCATTTATTCCACCCAGCACCTTAGCCTGTGCATTCATAAGGCTGGAAACAGAAAGTCAGGAATATGATGCACTTGGAGGAGCTTCCAGTCTGGGGAGGAAGGAGCCCAGAATGCTGCCCTCCTCCCTGCTTGTTTACCCTATGGCAAGTACATCTTTGGGGAACACTGTGACTTCGAGATATGAGAAGAAATTCTTAAGTAAGCACAAGTGACATTTGGCATATAAATAAGTTAGGGAATACCGTTGTGCAAGCAGTGCAGGTCAACAGTGATCTTTTATCTCCTGTTTTTAAACCGGCTGCTTTGGAAATGTAAAAGCACAAGTGTTTGTGGAAGGGGCAATGGAGGGAGAGGAGCTGCTGCTGGTCCGGAGCGACCGGCTTCAGGCTCCAGCTTTTCTCATTCTGGTGTAATTCGTGGTGTGTCAGATGGGTTTCTCCACAACTTACTTTTTTGGATTTTTCCCTCCTGTTTTCTTCCCCCTTTTATTATTTTCCTCTTTTTTCCTCTTTTCCTCTCCTCTTTATTTTTTTTTCCGCATGATTAATGTATAACAAGTCCCTTTAGAGAGTAAATAGTGATTTGAAATAGCCCAGTAAACAAATAACCAGGGAACAGGCGTGCAGCCTCTATATACATACATCCATAAAATGCACTTCACACACACATGCGCACCCGCGCTCTTATTGTGTAGGTTAGCTAAGGGGATTTACCTCCTTTTTAATATTTTTGAAGACTGCTTTATGATCCTGTTGACCTGCTATTAGCAAAAGCTTAGCTTTCAACAAAGGTAATTAAATTACAAAATCACTGCTGCAATCATCAAACTAGTCATAAAACAAGAAATGAAAAAAAGAGGGGAAAAAAAATACCCTGAAATAAAAATCTTGCAGGCTTCTCCTCATGTAATATTGCTCCCTGATGTTAATTACATTTAAATGGGAGAGTACTATTTTGGTATCATTCATACGCCTCCAAAAGTACTTTCCAGTTTATCATACCTGTCAACCCCAGTGCATCACAGGCTAATACTTTATTAAGAAAAAAATCATTAGGGAGCTGCTGATCCCATTTAAGTACATTGGGCAGAATGTAAGACTAATTAAAAAGCATATTTTTACATTATTAATTTCTGAGTTTCACACTTAATGAATGTGAAATGACAGGGCTACTATTTTTATATTCAGGCTCTCTGGGCTCTTCAGCCAGGGGAATTAAATTCTGGGGATTTTTTGCAAAGATGCTTCTTGGGAGATTTGTTTTCAAGAACAGCTAAGCTTTTTTAGCTGTGCCTTTTCCTGGGAAATTATACCAAAGCATATTACAGCCACTTTAAAAAAGTAGTTAAATAGATGTTGTGTTGGGGTTGGTTGGTTGGTTGTGTTCTTTTTTTCATCACACTGCTATAAAAGTATTTTAGATGAGGTATAAAATATGGTTTTTAAATGATATTATGATTTGCAAACATTAAAAAATAATTGCGGTGGAGTTGAGAGAGAGCAAAAACATCTAATCTTTATTGTGTAAGACAATGTGATAAAATATTTTACAGCCAAAAGCTCATTTTGCATCTGGAAAATTGTGTAAACTGATGGGGGGGAAGAAAGAAAAATCTCATTAAAACTAAAGGTTATTTTTAATATTCTCCAAACAAAGCAACGCGTTATAACTGCATTTTTTCCTTCCCCCCCCCCCCCCATTTATTACATGAGACAATTGTGCGAATGCCTGATGTTCTATTTAAATAGAGACATAAAATGACAGAGACCGGGTGACGAGGCAGCCTAATCGGAATTTACACCAGCTTTTCGAGAGCACCAGCCCTGGGAAGGGTGCTGTGTCTGCGAGGTTCAGTTGCAGCGTTCCAGCCGTTATTAAGCGTTAGGTGTTGCATTACTGAAAGCTTTGCCGGGTGCCGGCTGGCACCGCGGTCCCCGCTAGCACGCCGCGGCACTGCTCACTTTTATAGGGCTCTGCAAGGAGGAGTGGAGAAAAGCACTCTCTCTTTTCTTTTCTCTCCCCCCCCCCCCCCCCAAATGTGCTTACAATTACCTCTCTGTGTTTTTATTGTCTTTTTGCTAGCCACAAAACTCACACTGGAGGCAAAGCTTAACGGCTGAGGCTTTCCTCATGTAAATATTAGGAAATTACATTTGTACAAACTGCGCGGCTTTGTAAAGGGGGCTGGAGCGACTCCAACACAAATTAATCAGGATAAAGTTGCTCTATGTTCAACATGACCATAGTTTATTTTCTTAAAGTATTAATTTGTCAACAGCTTTCCTGCCTCGCTGTGACTCATGTGGATGGCATTGAGGGAAGACACAGATGCAATCTTGCTGCTCTACCTTGCGGTTTGAGGGACCAGCTCCAGTTAATCAAAACATAATTGTGTTTAATTCCTCAGTATTTGTTTTCATACAAAAGTCAAATGGCTGAAACACGAATAGGAGCCCGTGTTTAAATATTGTCTTCCTTTGAGAGAAGAAAATAGCATGAAGCTATTTTAACTGTTTGCTAAACAATTTTTCCTCTCAAGTCCTTCCCTCCTCCGCTGTCTCCCCCCCTTCAGCCCCAAAATAAATAAATAAGCTCTGGCAATAGCTTTTCAGCTGGTGTCCTTTGCTTTTTTCCCTCCTCAGTCATCCCCAGTGCTGAAAGCAATGCTTTCCAGCACGTCTCTCCTCATCCTTCTGCCTTTGCTCCCTGCTTATTATATCACACTATTTTTAATTATATCTTGATTTTCTTGAAATTATCATTTGTTGCTCTGTTTCTGGAATGCAAACGTGAGCGTAATGGGATCTATTTTTCAGAGTTGCCAAAACAAATTAAGGGGAACGTTTGGCTCTTCCTCTGCCAAATGTTTTACTGTTTTTCCATGAAAGCAAATCTTATTTCTAACTGTATATTAAACCTTAAGTAAATAATGCAGTCTGTCATAAGCAAACTCTATTGTCAAATCAGTAACTGTTCCGAGGCTTTGCGCTGGTACCTGCCCTGGGGTCTGCCCAGGAAGAATCAGGGTAACGATAGAATATTACTAATTTTAATATATCTTTTGCAGAAATCCCTAACTTCTTCCTGCACGCTGGATGTAGCCCCCATAAATATGGAGCATTGTTGTGCTGCTCCATGGATGCCCAGGTAGGCGAGGAGCCTCTTGGATAGTAACATCACTCAGGGCTGGAAAAGGGACCAGCTTTAGGCACTGAGATTTGTTAATTGTGGGGATAGGGGCTAGCTGGTTCTTTTGCATCTTTTATTAACATACATCCCCAAATAATATTGACACTCTTCTTGTTTTATTAGTACACATTTACCTTGTTCATGGTTTTATTATTCAAGAATGCAGTTGTTGCCAAGTATTAATCAATATATTATGCTGCTCAGTTGGGCAAGCTGTACAAAAACATAGTGCCCCTAGGGTTAATACAGTCAAGAACTAGAAAAGTGTTTCAGACATGTACACAACATGTGGTTTACTATTATCATTAAATGAGGTGAACTGGGACTCTATACATATGGATTTTGAATTGCATAAATTTTGATTGATATCATTTGAAGACTGAGACCCTGAAAGGCTAGATTTTGTGAAAGACGATACACAGGCCAGCTATTACCACATACAATAATACCAGGAAAAATATCTGAAATGAGCAAGGCAGCTGGCTTTTAAATAGCTAAAACATAACATCAATACTTATTTTGAATAATGGAAAAAAGAGGTAAAAGATGTTGACCTCTGCCTGACAATAACATGTTCCAAAAGTAGAACTGGTCCCAGGAGAAAAACCCCTGCTCAACAGTAGCGACTAAGAAATTTTTTTCTTTCTCTCTCTTTTTCTTTCCTTCTTGTTTTCTGCTGCTTTTAATTCTGATTTTTTTTTCCTTCTTTTTTTCTTGTTTTTGTAGATTTTCCTCCATTTCCCTCCCTCCTTGGAAAAGGTAAATGGGCTTTTGAACATTGAGCCTCTTGCAGACAACTGCCAGCAGAGAAGGAAAAAAACCCAAAACCAAGAATTTTTCTGCAAATTCAGGAAACACTTGAGAGGTAAAACCAACATCCTGAGACAGGAGACAAGGCCAGCTTTTGACACTGGGCTGGACCTGCGAGGCCGAAGGAAACCTGGAGCCAGGAAGCGGCCGCCGCCGGGGTCACGCCGCCGGGGACCCCACTCCTTGCCGTGCTCCACAGGCCCGCCCGGCCTTTTCATGGGAAATTTGCTGGAAATTTGCTGATCTGCATTAAACATTTATTGAAATGGGGGTGGAAGGGGGAGAAGAGCTTTCCCTTTGCTTCTTGTGGTTCGTGTGGTATTAAGTGGGGGATTATAATGTATGCGGGTACTTGGACACCCGGCATCCATGTTTTACCCACTGTGTGATACACATGGAAAATTATGGATACCTCATTCTAGCAGATCCCTTCAATTTGCTTGTACTTGTTAAAACTTCGGAGAGATCACCGAATGCTTAATGCTTCATTTATGATTTATGCACCATAAATGTATTAAAACATTAACCATATTTCTGCTATGGCATACTTGAATCCTCCTGGGGAAAAGCTGGAGTGTTTCTCAGGCTGCTACTCCGGCTTCCCCGAGGAGCGAGATTATTTGTGTTGTGTTACACCTCCAAGTGTTGATTAGGCCTCGGTGTTACCCTGACAGAAGTGTCGTGTGGTGCTTCTCTTTAATGGGGTAATAAGCTATATCAACCGCATGAAGGAAATGTTCCTTTTCAAGTCGGGAATGGCAAAAAAGTTGGTGTGTGAGCACAGAGAAAAGCTCCGTCCCTTCCACCCGAGTGGCAGGGCCAAGCTCCAAATACCCTCTGCTAATCAAAAACTGTTGGCCACAGCACTTGGGTGGCTCAGGCAAATTTATACTCCGGGTTTGAACTCTCTAATATATTAAATGGTAACACACCACCCAATGCCGAGCCCAGCTTTTAACCGCCTCACAGCCTGGCAGCTTCACAGGCTCCAAAACGCGGCTATTAATTGGAAAGCAGGAAGGTTAAAAAATAGACAAACTAGTTT
This sequence comes from Neopsephotus bourkii, assembly GCF_033783945.1. Taxonomy (NCBI): domain Eukaryota; kingdom Metazoa; phylum Chordata; class Aves; order Psittaciformes; family Psittacidae; genus Neopsephotus; species Neopsephotus bourkii. The sequence goes on from NW_026900783.1 coordinate 900,564, forward strand.
TCTGGCTTGGGTTTGAAGGGTGGGTTATTTATGAGGGTTTGGGGTTTTTTTCAGGGTGTTTTTTCCTTCTTTTTTTTTATCCCCCTTTTTTTTTTTGTGTGTGATGGGGTGGAGGGGTGTGGGCGGTCTGGAGGGTTTCTTAGTGGTTGGGAAGCTTCACATTTTTCAGTAAGCATTATTGGGTAACAATTGGTGCAAACATTATGGAGGGGGAAAGGCACATAAATCAAGAAATAAAAAAATAGTTTCTGCACATTTTCAAAAAACACGTTGTGCTCTCTGAGGTCCTTTTCATTTTAACCAAATCAGGGGGAACTTGTCCTCACAGCGGCAAGGCAGATGGAACAATAAATCACAGGAACCATTGACTGCCTGCAGTGTACTCTCCGCAGCTGTCACTTTTTTGTCTCTTTGGTTTTAGCTGACATGGTTTGAGGTCCACTGTGAACCAATCTGGACTTTTTTTTTACCGTCATATCCATCAAAACGAGCAGTAGCCATCAACCTACTGCAGCGATCGATTCGTTTGCTTATTCTCACGCATAAGCCAATACTCAGCTCACTAGGTGAGGCTTGGGAGAAGCACCTCATTTTAGGTTTTTTTTTTTTTCCCCTTTTTCTTTCTTTCTTTCCTCTTTTTTTTTTTTTCCCTCCCTTTTGCCTCCAGCTACAGCTGTGATTTTCTGAGCAGTCTTGGCTAACGTTATTAAAGTTGCATCATGATAGATATAGAGCGGAGCAGATAACGGCTTCCACGCACAACAACAGCACACCCGAGAACAACTGTGGGGTTTTTGCTGTTGTTGTCAGTGTTGCTTTTCAGGTTTAGTGAGACGCTTGCTAAGCTCGGAGTTTCCAACTCATTGCTTATTTTGCAAAGTAAACAAGCAAATGTTATGTGCATAACCTTAGCTGTCTCTGCAAAGGTCAGTGCCTGGCTGCTGATTTCTTTTCCTGCCTTTTGGTGGCACTCTGATGCCAGCGATTACTTCTGGCGTGTTTTGGAAACAAGACGTCCTTTCTTAACAAAAGACTCAATCTACAAAAGGCTGCAAAACAACAAAAAATAAATTGATTAAATTTGAACCGGAGTATGAAAGTTTACTTGGGTGGATAAAATTGCCCGGTAAGTGCTAAGTAGGAGCTCACCCATCGCGCAGGGAGAAGGGCTGTGTTCAGCACATGCAGGACTGTGCTGGAGGCTGCTAATATGGGGGGATCCCTCCACAACCAAACAATACCTATGGATGTGTATAGATGGACTTGTACATCGGATTAAGTGCTTTTGGTTTATGACCCAAAACGTTGCAAAGTGTCTTTTGCATTTTATAGAAGTCCAGTCCCCAAAACACCCTCTGTCACAGATATTAGAGACTGAACTTCAGACCACATTTTGGAGAACAGTTGTTTTTTGTCGTATAAATAGGAGATGTGTAGATAATACACTCGTAGCAATGCTTTTTTTCCTAATGTCAAAAATACCTGCTCGCTTTAAAAACCTTCAGTTAGGTCAAGTTAAATTTATTATATATAATCTTTTTTATAGCTGAACTCCATGATTTTGACTTGAGGTGACAGCTGAAAAGCACCAGAAACCCTTGGAATTTCAGATCTATATATTACTGTAAAGGAAGAAAATAAAGTTCCACTAGTAGAAGGTAGGTAATTGCATTTACCAAATATACATAGTTTAAAAAACACAACCCCTGCAACATTTACCTAAAAAAAGTCAAGACAGCAGAAGTTTTCCTTTGTATCTATAGAACAAACATCCCTGGGATTTGTAATAAAAACCCGGTTATGAGATCCGGGGTCCCTCCTGTTAGCAAGGATCTTTTAGCAGAATATTGAAATATTTCCATGCTGAAGAGAAGTTATTTAAGGACCCTACTGGAGCTGATGCGAAGGCAGATTCTGCTGAGACTGTTTTCCTCCCTGCAAACCTTTGAAGGGTGCATGTCCTGAACGTATTCCTCTTTAGAGAGATGCAACTAATAACAAGCTGCAGTCAAAGCCAGCTCCACTTCATGATGAATTTCAAGGAGCGTGACCAATAATCCTTCTATTTCTCTTAAAAATCCTATGGAATTACTAAACCAGTTCCAATCCAACTGAAAGCAAACTGGGGGGTGAGGGGGGTGGGGGGGTGTCACAAAATAACCCCATCTGTGCGAGAGCAACTGAAGAATCCTAAGTCCACCCAAGTTGTTATTGCATGTTTTTCTGTACTGCTAATGGATCGCATATTGTTGAAAATATGAATTAGAAAATAAATCAGAAGACAGTGACAATTTTGGGTCCAATTCTGCTTTTGGCTACAGTGAAATGATCATCCTGATTCTGTTTGCAGCTATTGGGGTGCACATCAGAATAATTATTCAATGCAATAGTTACAGTCTGGCAATCTGAGTTATCTCAGTTCAATAATTGCTGGAAGAGTGAGACTGAAGGCCAGATCAGTTTAGACTGTGGATTTGCACAAACCTTTCCACCCTGCTCTTAACTGTGACTTACTCTTCACAGTGCGACACACACATCTTAAATATACCTTTCAAAATGTCTTGCACTGGGGACATGCCAAACATCGCTTGCTCCCTTTAGGGGAGACATGAGGAGTTACAAACCGTGAGCCCCATTCCAGAGCTGTTGCCTAGAAAATATTCCCAGCTGAAGTGAGTCAGAGTTTTGGCTGGAGAGGGAAAGCAGGATAAGAGGGCCCTGAGTTACAACAATTATGCAGGAATAAGGAATTTCACTGTGATTACCCTGCCAGCAAAACCTGTATATATATAATAGCAGCTAACAGTATAGTGCATGTGAAAAGAAGGCCAATAATTCAGCAGTGTTCTTATTTCCAAAAGAATTCCAGTGCCGGGAGAAGTGAGGAGCTTTGTTAAAAGGGACAATCATTAATATGCCTAATGGTGACTTTTCTCCTGTTCCTACCAAACGGTCTCTAATATAATTCCACATTAAAGCCAAGAAGCAGTTCTGGCAATTTCCTAATTATATTTACGTGAAAATCTTGCTGTGCTGGATACTTAATAAAAGAAGGGAAGAAAAGAAGAAAAAGAAAAGACTCTGCATGAACACGAAACTTTGTTCATCACTTGCATACTAAACAGCGCAGGTTTAACATCCCGCGCATTGCTAACGGAGCTGATGTGAGGGGTTTGATATGAGCTCCCAGCCATTCCCGAGTTGCTCATGTGCTCCATCCTGGCAGGATCAAGCCCGCAGGCGCTGCTGAGCGGGGTCCTGCTGCTGCCGACGCTGATGCTTGGTGTTATTTTTCCAAGAGGAAATATTTCGGGTCTGCCCTAACGTTAGTGCAGCGGATCACTCCAGCTGCATTCCCCACTGACTGGAGTCTGTTTGATGAGTAATTAGGAGACCTTCTCTTTAGTTTGTTTGACATATTTTACAAAACATGTAAATCTGTTACAAAAATTGCTTGTTCATTGAAAAGACAGCGTTCCTAAATGAAGCAGGGTATCTACTAAATGGATCTAATTTCAGGGTTTTTTTTTCCTATTACAACTTCAAACACAATGGGCTCTCTTTGCCTTAAAAAGGATTTTTTGTTGTTGTTGTTTCTGTTGAGAAGTAATTATTCTGCTTCTACATCTGTGTAGCTTCACCCGGAGCTCATACAGAGAAAATCTCTGTAATACTTGGAGATAAACATATTCAGACAGACAGATATCCATGTGTGTGCTGAAGTTTGTTTGTGTTTTACACCCACATGTTAAAATTGGTATTTTTAACTACTTACTGGAAAGCAATGAGCACAGCCCTGGCTCCTCTACCCACATCAATGGGGAACACTTTTTATTTTCTATTAAGACATCTTTAGCAAAGAAGCCTCACAGAAAAAGCTAAGTAAGCCTTAAATATCCAGGCACCCATTCTGCTCCTTCTCTGAAACACACTTTGAAGGTCATCTGCTGCTTCAGATTGTGTGATTCAAGCTAGTGCTTTAACTTTTCTAAATACAACAGCATCGTGTAAATAAAAAGTTACATTTGTATTGGTTTTAAACCGTATCAAGATTTTTTTTAATGCATGATTTTCTTCCCTCCAGCTCTTTATCTGTGCAAAAAGATGTCACACCTTTCAGCGCCTTTAATTTCAGTTCAAGTTGCTACTTGCAGCATTAAAAATAATAAATACTGTTATTAATTTATTTTTAAAAAGAACTTTGCTATTTAAAGCAAAGCAATCCTACTGACCCAAAGTTTAAAGTTGTGCCTGAAAAAGCAGTGATATAAGAAGGCTATGCTAACTAAGATTAAAATCCTTTTGTACTTTAAAGTGTAAGTGCAGGGATGATTTAAAAGCCCCACACTTTTCCAGTCAGCTCCACTTACTGCTTCAGGCTGATCATTTTGTTTTCCCTTTTCCAGTGAACACTCAATTGCTTATTTTGGGGAAGCATCTCATTTATCTGAGCCTGCTTCTTCCCGAGACTTTTTCCTGCTGGAGAATTACTACACGGCACATCAATAGGTTGCAAATTATAGAAGGGCTGTGTTTAACTTGCAGCCGGATTGCCATTGTCGTGAGGGTCTGCGTCTTTTAGCTAAACTGCCTTCTTCTTGAGGAGTTTCAGATGTCTGTAATTGCTTCTCCTTTCAGCACAGCTTAAGGTATCAATATCAACTCGATTTGAATATCATAAGTGGGAAGTTGCTCTAAGCAAAACAAAAACATGTCAGTTGCCCAGGTGACATTTTGTAGCAAACAAGGAAATCACAACTCCAGGAAGTGTTGTATTTTATGCCAACAACAATATGACAGTTTTCTCTGTAAAGAAAACATGACACTTTTCCAAATATCAGAGGATGCCTCTGCTGCTCAAGGGATTCCTGTACTGTCACTGAAATGGAAGGTCACAGGCTGGTTTCATGATTTCTATAGTTTCAAAATGTTGTGGCGGAGCGTTTGCACGCTAAATGCTGTAGGCTAAGGGAAATCTTTCCCTTCATCTCTGAAAGGAGTGACAGGAAGAAAAAGGTCCTACTTTGACAGCAGTAACCTCTAGGTCTAAAGGTTCTGCCCCAAGCAACTCTGAAGTAAAATTACCTATGTTAATGTGTTGTCCTCGCTGTCATCCAGGCTCACGTGTGCAAGGGTGCGTGAGCGTGCAAAGTACAGTCCAAGGGTTCATGCACCACAGCCCAAGGAGGGGTGGCAAATACTCATGTCCCCTTTTTTACCTGGCCTTAGCTGTCATAACGACTGCAAAGTTTCTGCAAGCATTTTCTTTTAAGAGGTGGGGTTTTCAGTTTGACTCCAGGAAGCAAGTTTGACTTACTTGCTATGCTAGTACCTAATTCTTGAAGTTTTAATAAACAGGCTTTTGCATAAAGCCAGAAAAAAGTATTAACTTCAAGGCTATGGACAGGATCAAAACGCATTTGTTTCCAGCCTTCCTCCTTTTTTTTTATTCTTCCCTCTCCCCCTTAAAAAAAGCACACCTTAGTCTATAGATTATATACTTCCTGCTGCCCGTTTTATAAGCAATAAGAATTTAATAACTGAGGGCAACTCTATAGTAATATTTATATGGGTCAAGTGGCTTAAAAGTATGCAATAAATGTAAAGTTATGAACCACATTGCCCCTTTTTAAATAATGCAGCTAGCACCAAGATATTATGTTTCATATTCTGGAAAAAGGTGTTTTAGCCTAGGCTTTAGGAGTACACCAGACATGAAAAGTTATACTGATCCCATAATAAAGTCACTGCCTGCTTAATATGGTGTGTTATGTAGAGCTCCAGATCTTAATAGCAGACCACAGCAAGAACGTCCCAGATGATATCAACAAAACCTTAGCTTTCTCATTAGCAATCAGCAAATTCTCCTGGTGTCTGCTAGTTTCAAATAAGGGCAAGTGCCTCTATTCCTAGTGTGAAGCCCAATAGGATAATAGAAATAATGTAGTCTAATCAGCAGCGAACACATGAGATCCCCCCCGTCAGAACAAGCGGCACTGGGATGGTGACTCCTCTTCAGCAGCTTGTAACAGGCTTCACGGACCTGAGGAGCAGCACTGAGGGAGGGAGAGCAGAAAAATCCACCTTGCACAGCTCCTTGTGTGGTTCCACCATCACCTCTCTGTTAGAGAACAGCTTGTTTTTTACAGAGAAGAGGGGTTTAAGGATACTGGTATAAAAATAAACATTAAAAAGTCTTGTAGTCATCACTTTGAAAATACAAAGAACTGCTGCTTGTGCTGTCTGTGTCTATAAATACACATGCCCATGAGTGGGGAGGGGGGACCTCAGATTGGTTTGATTTGATCTTGTCAACCCGTCTACTTCTTTGATAAATCAGATCAAATATTTGTCACCACGGCCCAACCAACCATTCCTTTGTTGGACAGCACTGTGCTGATATCTGCACACTCTGTACCTCAGCTGCTACCTGCTTTATCCTTACTTTTTCTTATTGCTGTTAGATTTAAACCTATTTTGTGTTTGGACAATGCAGCATGTATTTGCAGCACAGTATTATTAAGTCTGGAGACAGCCACTGCTGTTAGCCATTAAGATGAAAGTGTGAAGGACACAAGATCATACTGCTCTCACAGCCTAAATAATCTATGGCTATACTTGGGGAAATGCAGAACAGCTTTAGATTTTGCAATGATTTTGTAATTGTAAGTTTTTTCCCCACATTTTCCCTTGTGATTTTTGTGTGTTCTTAGAATATCACCAGTTCCTATTTAAGAGCCATTTTTGCACTCTGATTCAGTCCTGCTTAAAATTTGAAGCTGCAAACGTGGCTGATGCCATGCAAGGAAATGCAAGCCTAAGCTGCAGCAGTGTAAACAAAAAAGTGTTTTAAGAGGTGCTTAACTGTGTTTTGAATCCTGATTAAGCCTAAGGTTACTCAGTGTTTATATGTACATTTGCAGTGCACTGGGAAAATTCAGTTTTTAATGGTTCCTGTGCTGATCTTTTGTTAGTGCACTGGGCTGTGTTGCCTAAGAGCAGTGATTACTGGCCAGATTAAAACCCACATAAACTCTTTCTTATCCTGAGTTTTATCTAACTTTATTCATGTTGATGGGAAGCAGGGGTCTGTATATCTCTCATAGATGAGATTCTTAAAAATGACACCAAAAGTCAGTCCCTTGAGCTTTCATTTAGCTACTGGAATATGGAGCGGGATAAAGTAGGGCTATTTTGTCCACATTCAGCAAATTAAGGGTAATCTACAGGTCTTGTCATGGTTTAGGAGCCAAGCCTAAGGTTCTTGGGTCTGATTTTTTGATTTAATAAATGTGAGACAGTGGATGGACAAGGACAGTACCCATGAAGGGCAAATAGCTCCAAAAAAAATGGGTAATAACAAAGGGCAATGAGGCAACAGCAGAAAGCCTCTTGCTTCCATCTTGGCTGGACTTTTTTGAACTCTGTGAATGACCTTGCAGAGTACTTTATTCTCCTAAAATAACAAGCAGGTCAATACCAGTCCTGCTTGTGTAATAAAATGCAGTGATTGCTGACCAGGACATGTCCACAAAGGAGCCAGGAGAGTTGATCTGTGGGAGCGAGGACGTTTTCACCAGCAGGGTCAGGAGATCCTGACAGTTCAGGATAGTCCATGGCAAAGGAAGACAAAGCATGTCAAGACAGACTGAAAAAAACCTAACTGATGGATGAGGGTGACGTTACCAAAGGGAAAACTCTGTTGGCAAATAAAGGCATATTTACTAAAATAAAACCTCTTGTTTATGACAAGTGAGAGGTGAAATTGTATCCTACTGATGCTAAATTACATGATTATTGTGCTCAAGTGAGAGGGGAAAAAAGGGACCTGGGATAATGTTGGCTCCACAACACATAAGCACCAGCTACCTGCACCTACACGGAGGCTAGAAATTTAGAAGGTTTCTGATATCAAAGCAGTGAGGCTGTGGAGCAGACTCCATATGTGTGTAACGATGTGAAAAACCACTAACGGCTCTTAAAGCAGACCCTGATGACAGGGGATTAGAGGACATGTCGTCTGCGAGAGAAAGGGTCCGGATTGGAAGAGCAGAAGAGCCTCATCCAGACCCGTTTAATGGAAACACCCTGGAAATAGGGAGTAGTGAGGCACACCAAGCTCAGACTATATGAACTTCCATTTTATTTTACTTTTATTATTACAGCTTTAATCCATGCAATTTCCAGGGATGGGGAGAGCCTTGGCTCAGCAACTGGAGCTCTGTGCTGTGGGAGGGCACCTCGCAAGAGGTGCTGTAATAGCAGGGACAGGGTTTGAGCTTGTATTTTACCAAAGAAAGAGGTTTTGGCGTTATTTCAATAATGCGGTTATGCTGCAGAAGAATTTAGAGAAGGAGACATACAAGAAAGGGCAAAAGGAGGATTTACTCTGTTCCTGTAGAGGAGATATGAGGGGCAACTGCCTTAACGTGAGGCCACCTCTCTGTATCTTACTCTGCATCTGACATATAGAAATGTATCTTACATGTCTACTTACAAAGTAGAAATAGATTAAAACCAGAAAAGAAATTAAAAAACCAGAGAGAAAACAGAGCATAAGAAAAGGAAAAAAAGTCTCAACTTGTGGTAAGAAGATAGAACACTTTGAGCAACCTCATCTAGTGGAAGGTGTCCTTGCCTGTGGAAGGAGGTTGGAACTGGATGAGCTTTAATGTCAATTCCAACCCAAACCATTCTAGAGTTCTATGATTCTATGGCTATGTAGGTACCCAGGAGTGATTTCAGCACAAGTCACCACCCTGGTAACTTAGAGAAATTTAAAATTAACATCTTGTGAACACTTGTATATCCATATTTCTAAGTCTTTTGATTCTTCAGGATACAGCTAACAAACCAGTACTTATTGACTGAGCTTCCAAGACATCAAAGTCGCCTTCCCACCAGCCTGGTACCGCACTTAAATGGCACTCATAAGGGCTATGCCTAGGAAACATCACTCACATCATGACTTTCACTGCATCCCACATGTGGGAACCCGAACCTTGGAGGCTTTAAAACCATGTGCGACTGCAGCTTCTCCGCGAGCCTGACAAGGGATCATTAGTAACTCGCTGATGTCTCTCTCTGTTTGTTCTACTTCACGAGGCACTTCCCCAATTAATTTAGAACAAAGCTTTGGTGTTTACTTGGTTTCACAAAATGACACATTTTTTCCCCCAAGATTGCTGCAACGGCTCGAAAAGGAGTATTTACATAAACAGGTTTCAACTTCATCAAGAACAGGTCGGGAAAGGAGGGCAAATCCAAGTGGAAGGGAAATAAAACAAAGCATAGGGTGGAGTAGTTGATCTTTCATTTAGGCTGCAAAAGAAGTGCTTTTAACATTTGAAGGGCTTGTTCAGCCCTGCAAGGGAACCTCACGGTTGCCAAAGCCCCATAAAATTCAAGGTAGGATGAAGAAAGAGAAGCAGGAAAGGACATGGACCTGTTGGAACAAGTCCAGAGGAGGCCACGAGAATGATCTGGGGACTGCAGCACCTCCTGTATGAAGATCGGCTGAGAAAGTTGGGGCTGTTCAGCCTGGAGAAGAGAAGGCTGTGGGGAGACCTCAGAGCAGCCTTCCAGTATCTGAAGGGGGCCTATAGGGATGCTGGGGAGGGACTCTTCATTAGGGACTCTAGTGACAGGACAAGGGGTAATGGGTTAAAACTGAAACAGGGGAAGTTTAGATTGGATATAAGGAGGAAATTCTTTCCTGTTAGGGTAATGAGGCACTGGAATAGGTTGCCCAAGGAGGTTGTGAATGCTTCATCCCTGGCAGTGTTCAAGGCTAAGTTGGACGAGGCCTTGGGTAATATGGTTTAGAGCGAGGTGTCCCTGCCCATGGCAGGGGGGTTGGAACTTGATGATCTTAAGATCCTTTCCAACCCTAGCTATTCTACGATTCTATAAGAGATGGAAGAGCACAGCCCTAGGCTGGCATCAATGGCAACCACAGCACGAGGCAGTGACTTGGTCCTGCAACTTCCCACTGTAAGCCTTTGAAGCCTGTAAAGTATTAAACTTTCATTGTTAACCACTCGTGGACCTGGGAATAATACCTGTAAGAGAACTGGAAGCAAAGGGAGAAGGTGGCATTGAGATGTGAACACTGTTGACCTCCCTGTGTGACTCTGGGCATTTACTGTGCTCATAACTTTACTTACTGGCTTTTTTCATCTGGGGGAAAGGTGACTCCTCAGCACTCATTGTGTAAGCCAAGGGGCATCTTGCATGGACAGAAAGAAAAAGAATTAGTTTATGGGAAGCGAATGGGTACAGTATGTAAATAAAAGCGAGTCGCATCCTCATTATGTGGGCTCTTTTGAATAAATGTTAGCCTTTAAGTGCCAGCTGTCACTCTATGCATGGCCTCCCTTCTTACAACTAACCTCTCCGTCACCTCGCCTTGTCTCCCTAACTTGTCCTATTATGCAGTACCAAGCTGAGTCATTGTTTCAAGCAGGAGGTGACATGTTAATAGCTTAATAATAGTATAATCTCACAAATAATAATATGCTGTCACACTGTCTGAAGCACAATGTTTACAGGAGAAGTGGTAATGTATGATGACAGTAATTTGAATAAAAATGAATTTACTGCTCTTGTCTCATTTGCAGTAAATTTTCGCATCTTTCATGCACAACTGGTGCTCCATGACCTCTTTCATTATTGTGTTCTCAGTGGCTGCTGCTTGCTTTAAAGTGAAAGGCAGGCAAAGGAAACAGAAACCTGCAGCTTAATAACTGATTTCCAGAAACAGAGTTCTGAAAATCTCCCTTCGTTTGTTTATGGAGATGATCCGGTGTCAGGCAGGCTGTTTAATTACCGCAAGCTGGAGGTGCCGATTGAAAAGCAGGCAGAAGCTGATATGATTATGTATTGACAATCTGCAAAATTATTGTCATTAAAACGTGTCAGAGGCAAAAAAAGTGCCTGGAATACAGAGAAGAGCATTTGCTTTGAAGTTAAAGTTTACGCAGCTTTAAGGAAAAGACTGTTTTAAATGCTCTCGGTATTGTTTGCCATGGAAAAGAGCAATTCTTTTTATTTGCCATGGGAAAAGCATCAAAAGCGATCCACTTTATTACCTTTAGTTAATTATAAATGCATGTTGTTTTGATAGTGAACTGGTAAAACTTAAAAATGATCCCTGAATATAGAAAATAACTGGGTGTGTTTCACATTGGTGGTTTCCTAACTTATCTGTGTGCTGTATCACAAAACTCTGTCATTTCTACATGCGGTATGGACCAGAAGTCCTGGTATTATTCTGACAAATAAATAGGGAATCTACTCCAGATCAAAACTGCCTTTGGAAAATTTAAATTCCTAGGACAGCTCTGCTTCACTAAAAGAAAAAAAGAAGTTATTACGTGATGTGGTTCATTTGATGAAAAAGAAGAAAGTTTACAACTCACAACTGATATGCCTGGACTAAATTTAGTTTGATGGAATGAGGACAACTAATTGAAATTTGCTGGGTCTCAAAACACTGCAGAGTACAAATCCTCCAAAAAACCGCTATATTCTATCTAAGGTTAAGAAGATAGAATTAAGAAGATGGCTTCTGTATGACCCATTTCAGGGGTTGAAGCAACTATGACCACAGGTTACCTCTCTGTGCATATATAAATTCACTTGTATATTACATATATAATAAGGGTGTATATATGCATTTATATATTATATGTACGCATTTATATGTTATATATATACATTTATATATTTTATACATATATATATGCACTTGCTCTTGCAGAAACTGGGTTGCTGCTGAACACTGTGTGTGTGCACAAGGAGACTGGGGCACCCATATTTCTTGTAATAAATCATAAGGAAACACAGTTTGTCATATTTCTGAAGCTGAGGTTTTAAGAGGGGAAAAAATTTGTCTTCAGTGTCCTTTAAGTGGGATGTGCACACTTATGTTAAAGGTTGAGCTCTTTCAGCCGATTTCAAAAGTATGATTTTTTTTTTTTCCTAAATCAACATTAATTTAAGGAATTCAAACCAGTTTTCAAATCTGCCTCCCATTTTTATTTGCAATGTGCAGGCTAGAGCCAGCTCTCCTGGTACACAAAAGGTTTGCTACCTCCATTTATTTTATGCTCTATACAGTGAAATATGATAACAAATGGTGTGCATCAGGTGGCTGCAGGGCTGCCCAAGGATTTCTTCATTTTGGGTGCCAAGGTGCAGCACCCAGCTCCCCTCTGGGCCAAGGATGGGCTGTAGGAGCCATCACCTCCTAGTTTTTCCTAATGTCTTCAGAGATGTTGCATATAGGAGGGAGCTTCCAATCCTTACATTAATATTTACCTTTCAAGGGTGGCATTCTGAAGAGAATACTCAGTAAAAGCGGACTGCAGAGAAATCATGTCACCAGCTGCAGAAATCTTCTGTGAGGTTTCACAGTGTATGTGGTCCCACATAGGCAAAAGACAGAGCTTTGAGGGTGTCACTCTGATAGAGTTCTCTTTGAGACCAGGGAAAAGCATGTCGTCTCCATTAGGAAAGCGCAGGGGCTATGTGCTCAATTATGTGTTTAACTTCAAAAGTCTCAGTAATTTCACTGAAGCAAGCATAGTGCTCTTTGCGTGCCTCGAATTAAGGATGGGGTTGATGGGTTTCATAAGCACCTTGCAAAGCTGGGCTTGATTTTGAACTGAACTTTCAATATTTACATGAGAAGTGCAAGGGGCTTCAGGAGAATTAGTCAGACTAGCAAAGGCTGAGTGGCCCCCTCCAGTTAATTACAATAAAATTAGTTGTTTTGCTAAAATTTTCCATTCTTGACTGGAAAATATTTTCTGCTTAAAAATAATTTCTTTTTCTCCCAGCCCAATTTCAACATTTTCCTCCAAAAAAGTATTTAACATCATTTTGGAAATCCCAGTCCTGTGAATTAAAATGCAAAATATATGTGACATCACAGAAGTAGTTAATGATTAATGGAGATTATGTGCAAAGGATTGAAAAGAACAGAGCAACAAAGCCTCACTTTGGCTGACGGCATTTATTTCATGTATATGAAAGATCTCTTCTCACTAAACCACTGATGTTCAAGGGGGTATCTACACTTCTATGTTGTGCTTGAAACCGAAAGGTCCTTTTTGTTGCTTAGTGTTACCTCTTAATTATTTAAATGTAAGAGAGTCTGATTAAAGGTCTTAATGAGATGTATGCAAGATTGATACATGTGTCACTGTTCTGAATGGCCAATGTCATCTCACGGATATATAAGCTAGTTGTTTGCCAAAATGCAGGAAAGTTTCACAGGCATGAAAAAAGCCCCAAACATTGTATTGATGGAAATAAATAGTGGGTGGACCTGATTTTCCCAGCATGAAAGTCAATTGGAGTTTTTAATTGACTCCAACAGGCGCTGGATCAGGCCTGTGGGGTGTTTGGTGCTCAGTTACAAGTTAGTGCTCTCTCTAATCACCTTGTTCTCTAAAGGAAATAGATACTAAACAGGAACCATCTGGTAATACATTCTGTACCTCTTAATTACAATGTTTTGAGTGGCACCTAAATAAATTTCATTTACAAGCACATGACTGCTTGTCAAAAGCTCTGTTGATAATTTTATTATTGTAGTATACCTTCTTGCTTAATGACCCTGGGCCAATAAAGTAAGGAATATTTAGCTCTATGGCAAAAAAATGTGATTGTCTTAAAAAAAGGAAAGACAGAAACTCGATCTTGCATGTCACATTTGTAATTTTGAAACCTATTTATTTCTTTGTTGTATTTTGGTAAACATTTGCACCTGACATGGTGACATATCGGCAGTAAAAATGACCAAAACTCTAATTTATTGTTGGAGAGGAGAAGTTCAGGCAGCTCTGCGGAGAGCCATGGTATTGTTGTAAATGCCTGTGTTATTTTATGATCTGTGTGTTTCTCTGTAGATGTACTGTAGCATTTAGACAATTTTCTCTATGTCAGCTGCAGGAAGCGATCAATATTCTAAAGAAGATGAGTGACTCTGTGAATTAGTCTCCTGCATTTACACCGTGGGAAGCAGTGATTTGAATCCTGTTGCGGGTTTCATGGCTGAGCCACAAACCCTGTTCAAGTCCGTGTTAGATGCTCCATCAAATTTGGAAGTTTTCAGTTTGGGGGAGCAACCTATCCAGTGCTGGAGCTGAAAATGCCTTTCCTAGTGTCTCAGTAATCCCTGGTGGAAATTGATTTGTATTGCAAAATCAACATGTAAGGCACTGGCACAGGTTGCCCAGAGAAGCTGTGGCTACACCATCCCTGGCAGCGTTCAAGGCCAGGATGGACACAGGGGCTTGGAGCAAGCTGCTCTAGTGGAAGGTGTCCCTGCCCATGTCAGGGGATTGGAACTGGATGAGCTTTAAGGTCTGTTTCAACACAAACCATTCCAGGATTCTATGATTCTAAAATTGGCAGCTTACATTGGAGAAGAACCCAGGACTGTGCTAGGAGGAGTGGTGCTTGTCGGGATGTGCCACCAATGTGGCCTCACTGTGTCACCCTGGATCTCCTGGAATTTTTTTTTGGGGTGCAAAAAAAGAAGGTTTTCTCCTGCTGTGTCATCAAAATTGGCACATCCAGTTGGCAGGGGTGAGCAGTATCCTGCACAGCAAAACCTTGGTCCATCTCAGTGCAATACATGTTGAATACAAAAGTAAAATCCCAGTAATGTGCAGCTTTTGCTAAGTTTTGCTGGCAAAATGCTAATTCATCTTTTCATTCAAATGTATTTTTAAAGTAACAAGTTGGAGGAGACAAAAATACTAGGAGGAAGGGCAGAGGGGAGGTTTCTGTGAAAACAGGAGGAGTGTGGCACCTGGAGGGGTTTTGTCCAACTGTTTGGGATGAGCCGCCCATGGGAAAACAGAGCTGCATAAAAAGTAAAATAGCCTTGTATCTAAGCTCATGGCAAATTACAAAAGGAATTCTACTGCTCTCAGCAGGGTCCTTTTTTCCTTTTTAGCTGCAGTTGATGTTTTTTTCTCTTCTTAAAATAATTTTGTCTCTAGGTCTCAGTCCTGATGTGGGAACTTTAGGAAACAGATAAGCTTTCAAATATTGTTTAAATCAATCCTTTACTAAACTGGAGTTGAAATAGCATTTAAAGTCAGGGAGGTGCTGGTAAAACAAGCAGTGTGATCATTGCCAGGTGGGTTTGTATGGTTGGGCTTGAGGAGCTGTCTAAGCAGGAGACAGGGAATTCACTGTACACAGAAAACTGTTATCCCCTACAATATAATATCTGGATTTGAAGCTGATATTTAAAGAGGGCACTTGCTTTACTTATGAGATTAAAGGCAAATGCTCTCTTTTAAAAACGAAGTCATGCTGTGTTTTGCACCTTTTGACACTTATTAACTCAGGTCATTAAAAGGAGGCTAATTAAAAAAGAATGTAAAACAAAAGAGTCATTTGTCTGTCGCTGAGCTCGGTTCTTCATGTACTCTGGCTGGAGGCAGTCTCTGTTTAAACCTTGGGTACAGAAAGCACTGGGAGCCACTGGGGCATGCTTGGAGCTTGTCATGGCTTTTGGCGAGACTATGGTCCGGCTCATTATGCACCTCATAAAGAAGAGAAGTCATTGTCATCAAAATTAGCTGAAGCTGGAATTTACGTTCATGGAAATTTTGGTTTCACCACTGTCCTCTGGGGCTGGACAATAAAGGAAACCTTTTACCAGCTGCAGTTAAAGTAAGTGAAGTTCAATAAATGCTTAGTGCTTCATTAAGGCATTTCCGAACGCACTGTGCTATATGCACGTGATATTTCACAGCTGATGAGAATCTGGTGCAAGGAGCGTGTGAACTTCCAAGTTCCTGGTGTGTGAGATGTGCACGGCACATCCAAACCCTTCTTGTAAAGAGCCAACCTTTTATAACCACTATTTATCCCCAAAGGGAGACTTTGCTAGAAGGCACCTTCTCTCTTTAAGGTTAAAAAAGCGTTGTCACAGGAATAAACTCTTCTGATGCTAGCGAGGGAGTCCTTCCAAGGACTTCCAAGAGGATATGGACAGATTTGTGGGGGTTTTATTACTAAAACCATGTCAGATTTGAGGAAGAAACGTTGTGCCAGTTGGTCTGTCCTGGAGCTCATCCAAGCTGAGGTGGAGGTATGCTGAGAGCAGGAGATTTGCTGGGAGGGTTTTACATCCCGCTGAACTCTGCAAAGGAAGCCATAAAGTATCAATAGCCTAGGAGGATGCCCGCCTCTCCCCATGCAGAGTAAGGTGACAGACTTTGGTGCTGGTTTTACTATGCTGCTGCAGGTCCAAGGCTGTAAAGATATTTATGGAAACATGTCCAGCAGGATTTCAATCACATCCTACAGCAATGTGCCTTGATGACCTTCGAGCGTCGGGTCAATCACCAAACATTTCTAGAGAGGGTTCTCCAAACACAAAGTGTTCTCCTTCAAAAACCCAAGATTTGTGGGTTGGAATCAATTTTGGCCGCTGTTTCTTAAAGCCTCCCCAATCTCTCCCCACACTGATGACCGTAAATTCAGTCCAGAGCCTTGATTCATAAGGTATTTAAACAGATGCTCTTATTTAAACATAAATCCTATCATAAACTTCAAATTTATGCTTACATGATATCCTGACTTAGGGTCTTAGAGCTGGAAAACACAAAGGGATTAATGAACTTAAGGAAAAGGTTAGGAATGTCATTCAAATGCTGATTGAGGCAATGGCCTTTCCGAGACAAGGTCTCTCCAGTGCTGGAGTCCAGCCCAAGCCTGGGGGAG
Source organism: Neopsephotus bourkii (assembly GCF_033783945.1). Taxonomy (NCBI): domain Eukaryota; kingdom Metazoa; phylum Chordata; class Aves; order Psittaciformes; family Psittacidae; genus Neopsephotus; species Neopsephotus bourkii. Next base: position 917,319 of record NW_026900783.1, read on the forward strand.
GGTAGGAGGTAGACAGGGTAGGATCGTGCCCTGGTCTCAGGAGGGACATGGGCAGCAGGGGACCACCTCCACCTCCCTGTGCTGCTGCACTCAGCCAAGGAGAGGAAAAGCGGGCAAGGGAATTTAAAGTGAAAGAAATTATTTGATTTAGTATTTATACAGATTGAAGGGACCTGCATGCC
>NW_026900783.1:920000-1000000 GCF_033783945.1 Neopsephotus bourkii
CAAAATTCATCTCGCTGGCAGGATCAGCTTTTATATCTCCCTGTCCTGGAGTGAAACAGCAGCCAACACATGCCCTGGAATCTCAATTTCAGGGAGAACGGATCCTTAGTAGGTAAAGACAGTGAGAAGAGGGATAGTGTAGGACAACATAGGTAAATGGCTTGGTATTTATTAGTGATGGATTCTGACCTATATCATCCCATCTTGCCCATATCTTACCCTTATGCTCCCATCCACACCATCTTCTCCCACTCCAGTGGGGACGGATGGATGAGGACGAAGGGAGACGAGGAGCTCATTGATTAGGGTGACCTCTCCTCACCTCCCCTTCCCTTGTCAAATACTTAAAAGGGTGCTGCGGGGAGCTAATAAGGCAGGGCTTGGCCCTCCTCCACTTGGCGTTCGCTCACAGGGGTATTTGAACTGCTCTGATGTGGACGGCTGCTTTGCAGCTCTGAATATTCAGCTGCCATAGAAATGCTCTTTAGCTGACCCTAAATTTGTACCATAATGGCCCTTGGTGCCTAGACAGTTAATGCCAGAGGTGTGGTCCCTTGGGCTTACTTTTATTTATGTTTCAGGCCGGCTTCTTTTCTTAAAAGTGTGCACTTGTAAAATCCATTTTCCTTTCCCACCCCTCCTGATTGTGCTATAATTTTTATTCTTGCTTCATCAGCAGCCCTGAGATTTACAATTAGGTGCAAAAAACGGTGTTAAGGTTGCGACATGCACAAAAGCACAGAGATTCAAAGTTAAGGGTGAAACCCTATCCTTAATTCACTCAGTAGGGTACTTTTTTCTGCTTTTCATTTCTTTTTTTTTGGGGGGAGAAAAGGAAAAGCCAAAGGGGCTCTAACATGAAAGCCTAAGCATGGGCTGGCGATTGCTGGAGCCAGATCCAGGGCAGTGAGCCACCGCGTGCTGCCACTTCAAACCGGGCTGCCAAATTCCACCACACTCAGAGGATGACCCGCAGCAACCCCATTTCAGGCTTGGGTGTCTCTTCGGCAGAGGCTGCCAATTAGAGCGAACGGTGCCAAATTATTTGGCAGATCCGTGCCACGGACAGACAGCCAGTCATAGATTTGTGCTGGTTTCCTTGAAGTAATTACCATGACAATAACGTGAACTTGAATAAAGAAAACATTTTTACGGCCGAGGAGAGGGGCGTGAGAAGAAGCGGACAGGGAGCTGAAGACAACTGATCCCGTTTCACTGGTGAAGTGTTTGATTCGGCCCGTGACGCCAACCCGGTGGCTGAAATGGCATCTGCTGCTGCCTCTGCATCTGCTGAGCCCCCCAGAGTCGCTCGGTGCTCACGGGCCAGGGGGTTTGCTGTAGTGTCCGGTGTCAGAGGACACAAGTGCACAGTCAGTGCCGCTTGTCCCTGGAATTTTTTCCCCTTCTAAAGAGTTAAAATACAAAAGGAACAGCAGAAAATACGTTGGTGGAGAGCTGCTTGTGCAGATATGTGCTTGGGAGAGTTGTGTGACTCCAGGGCGAGCCTTTAAGGTGGAATGATGCAGAAATGGATAAGTAGGGGATGGAGGTGCTGAAAGGAGTTGGTGCAGGAATGGTGGACTTTTGGGGTGCTGAGCACCTGCCCTTTTGCACCACACTTCCACTATAGCCATCCATAGGGAAACAAAGCATTGCTTTTTTGCTATGCAGGACTTGCAATGACAGGGAAGCAACACCATGCTGGCCTTGGGTCCAGCATTGTATTACCATGACTCCAGCATCACATTGGCCTTGGCCCCTGGGTCTCTGCAGGGTCTACTACATCCACGGGGAGAATTCAGGCACAAATCCCATCTCTATCGAGATGAAGAGATGGATTCCCCCACATGGGTTACAGCAGAAATCTCTTCCTGCGTGTCTCTGTGCCCAGCTCTTAGGCAAGGATATTTAATTCTAGCCCGAAACAAAGGCAGTTGTTGCGCACTGCCTCTTGAATACGGCTGGGACAAATAGACTGTCAAGGGGAGTTTACTTCCTTTGTTAATAAAAAAGAAGAAAAAGAGTTTATGGATCTTTTCCTGAATATGAATATTAAACAGACTAGTTGTGGGAACCCTGATTTTAATTTCCTATGTCTTTATTTGGAATTCTACTCCCTCTTGGAAAGGTGTCTACTTAAATATAGGGGGAAAGGGAATTTAATGAATTACAAAAAGGGTTATTTTACATGGAAAATGTGTATTCCTGGCTATTTCCATTTAAAGAACATGACATTAGTGTGGAAATTGCCCCTTATGAACAGGTCATTAATGTCAACTCTACTAAAACTGACATCACCTGCTACTATTTTAATTGTGTGTTTTACTAATGCTAACCATTTTCCTGACAATAGAACCCCCATAAGCTTAATGAATCTTTGCAGAATACATAAACCAAGGTCAATATGTAAAAAAATGCTTCAAATGTTAAGAAACTCTCTCTGCAAAGCCAAAAGAAAAGTTTATTATTCTTTTGCATTCATAAGAGCAAAAATAGAAATCATACGCAATATGTTTTCCAGACCGTAGTATATAAAAAGCTTTGATGCTTTTGGAAATCTTTTTGATTAGCAACTATTTTATATAAAGAAAAGGACTTATTTAACTGGGTTACAATTCTAAGATTTATTTTCTTTTTTTTCCTAATACAAGTGGCATATTAAAAAAAAAAAAACCCAAATCCCAAATACTTCCTTAGTGTCATATGTAACAGTCACATTTTTTTCCCATGGTTTGGGGGGGGAGAAAGAGAGAAAATGAAATCCAGATTTGTAATTCCTAACAGGAGAAATTCGATCCTTTCCAATGTTTAAGTAATATTTCCTGTAAAACATACGAGGCCATCTGCAGAGCTGTTTCCAGACACATTTTGAAGTGGCAAGGGCAACTGAAAGAGACCCGAATGGAGGCTGGCATTTCACCTCTGGGACATGGAGCATTAAAGGTTTCTAAAAGCTGGTTCTACAATTTTACAAAGTATTCAACCACTGCATAGTTCATAATTTGTTTAATTTACCTACCTTTTATAGGTATGGGGAGGGGGAAATCCGCTCTGTAAGAGACAGTATAAAAACCAAGACAGCTGTAAAAAGCTAATGTACAGCTATCAAGAATGCCTCATGATTTTAGTTGATTGAAATTGTATTTTATTCTTTACAGGCCCAGTGCAAAGATTACAGGGAAATATTCACCTAGAAAAACTGTACAGAGTGAAACATATTTGGGTAGACAACAGAAACACTAAGCCCTTTTTGCTATTTAAGTCTATTATGGAATTTTGTTTTATTGTTGATCTCCAGGGTCACCTTATGAATTCGTGTTAGTAAAATGTTACGGCCTCACTATAATATTCACTTTGTGGAAGGGCCTGCATTTACCAGATCTCATCCGAGATTGAATATAAATGAGAAACTTGCATCTCTCTTCAAGGAATATATTTTACACTGTTTTCTCCCCCCTTCTGAGTTACAGACAGATTCTAAAATGGAATTCTTTTTCTTACACCAGGATTCAGTAAAATGACTGAACAGTTTGGCTTCCCTTCGGTATATGTCCTAAGTTGAAAATTTGCATCCTTCAAACAGTTAACTTCAGGGCCAGATTCTGCCCTCAGATGCGCATGTTTGGGAACCCCATTAACTTCCCTGGAAAATAATGTTATCCTGTTTGGATGCACTCGAATGAGATACATTACAGGGCTACCTTCTGTCATCCCTCTGTAAAACTCAGTATTTGCTGCAATTTTTATTTTGCTGACTGGTGTAGCCCTTTCTATTCTGTTACTACCAACTGGTCTGATGGATATTTGTACGTGTCCTCTCACGTATCTGTGCTGTGCTGTTAAGATTAAATAAGACAAGGGGGATATTTCTGGTAGTGCCTATGAAATCTGAAAAATGCCATCTGTTTTTGTGACCAGTTTCATTGTGTTTGCAAAGCACTTTCTGCAGCTAGAAAGGCTTTGGTCAGATGTAGGGAAAGACAATCATGGGTCCATGCCCCACATCTTCCCTCTGTGGAGCCCTGTCTCTTCAGCAGCTTTTGTTAAAATTATGTTAAGCAAAAAGTTCTCTAAAAATTGAAAATTCATTGCATCAGTTGCTCCAGTGTTCATTTAGTAAAAAAAAAAAGAAGCTCATTTCAGTTTCTACACAGTGCTTCTGTCTCTGCTTTTCAGCTGCAGGATGGAAGAGCCCTCTTCTATCAATTTCTTTAGCTTCACAGAAATACTTCTAGTCCTTCTTCATGTAGGCACCAGAGGCAGGAGTATCCCACCAGGAGCCTGGTGCTCCCACTGATCCAGTGGTCTAAATCCTGTGGTTAATTTGAGGATTAAAGAGATCTTCAGCTGCACACAAAGCACCTCTATGAGTTATTACAACCTCTCCCTGGCACCTGTGAGCCACAAAACCTCACCATCCTGCAAATGGACTTACTTCCCCCCCTCCCTTCAACTTGCTTTATTTCTTCTTGTTCGAGCAGAATTTATGACACTGAATTTCAAAGTTAACACAAAGTGAGTGGGAGGATACAGAGAAAACCATTTTCCACATTAAGGTTTTTTTTTATCACGGTATCTTGCCCATCCCACCAGCTGCTTTTGGCATTGCGAATCCACGCTCTGATCCTGCATGAAGTCAGAAAGAACCTTCGAAACTGTCACTTCCATTTCCTACCGAAAGCAAAACATTTCCTACAAGGAAAGCACACATTACAGCTGAATTATAAATGAGGACTGGTATTTTTGCGAGGTACAAATCGGAGGCATTCTCCATATTGTTAGAATACCAATTTTATTTTCCTGGTGTGTAGTACCCAGTGCAGCGCGGCGTCCCTGGAGATGTGGGCTTTCTCCAGAGATTACTTCAGCATTGCATTACTGCTATCACATATCCATTATATATACTCTTTCAGACAAGTGGAAATGTTTTCACAAAAACAATCTGGAATCTTGGCTTAAAACCCAAGCTTGCTGTCAAGGCAAACAGAGTAGCCTCAAAGAGGACTTATTTTTATTTTGTTCAGACAAGTATGTTGTTTCTGGATTATAATAAGGGAAAATATAGCAGCTATCAGTCTTCAGTTTATTTGACAAGCTTCCTCTGACAAACCTAGAGGAATAAGCCCTGGCCCTGCAAACTTGTTCAGGTATTCCCTTTGGCTCCAGCACTTTTATTAGTGTGATTAAGGGCCACACACATCTTTACAGTACAGGAGTCATAGGATGTGATGATATATTTGCTTGCCCGTTACTTGTTTTGCAAAGTTTTAAAAGCCTTTGCCTGTTTGGGTGCTTGTCACTCTCAGCCAGTGCTTTAAGAGCTTGTCCCATCACCTATCAAACAAGGTCAATGAGCAGGTTATAATCAGATGTCAAAAAAAACAAATGCAAACTTGAAATCAAGTGATTTGCTGTCCGTTTTCATTAAGTTCTTCCCAAGGAAGCTAACACTTTATGCAGCACAAGGGACATTTGGAAAGGGTCAGCCACTGTGCTGAAGCAAGACGTGGTGTGATGGTTTTCACCCAAATGGAGTTTAATGATACTGAGGGTAAAGGGAAGGTTGCCTTGTTTGGGGAAGAATGCACTGTAAACAGAGCAGCATCTCTTCACCTTGCAGCAAATCCTCCTTTGTAAAGTGTGTGCAGTTTTAATATTCATGTGTTTACATTACTCTGAGTTTACTACTCTTTAGACTAGAATTTTCCCTATAGTGGCAGCTAAAAATGTCTTGGGACATGGGAGATTCTAGCTTCATTATAAAAATCCATTTGAAAATTACAATTTCAGTTTGTTTAAGAATTCCAGCACGAAGCTTCTCTCAGGTAGAGACCACCTCTGTGGTGAGGTCTGGCCTCAGTGGAAAAGAGTGAGCCTTGCAAAGGATGGGTAGACTTTTAACACAGCTGTGCCCTGCGGCTTCCTAGGGGTTGGTGGGACTGCAGTACCCTAACCAGGGTCTCATCCCAAGGGTAGGTTAAGGACAGGTGTAAAGAGAATATTTGTGCTGGGGGGTGTTATAGGATGCTATTGTAGAGCAGCATTGCACAGCCAGTGCATAGCAAGCATGGTGGAAGCTTTACTTACCCACCTTTGCCTTAAGCTTCTGGGTTTGGCCCACTGAATCCAGGGCTGTGTTATTCTGTGAGGTTCTGAGATGCCACTTTACTCTTCTGCATAACTCTGGTCTCCTGGCTGGCTGTATGTATGGTGAAAGCACTTTAAATCTGTAGCAATGAATTGAGCAGGGCTGGAGCTGCGTATTCGAACACAGAGGGAAAAAGCATATAATCCTGTTGTGGCAACATCTCAGAGCAATGTACTACTACCCTGTTACACATTGGGAAGACACTCTAGGTTTTGGCTGTATAAATGGGATTGTATTGGAGCACTGCTTGGGAAAGGCATGTCACTTGGAGAATGTGAAATGTTGAGCAACTTGAATTGTTTTTCCATGAAGCTTATCCCTTGATAGCACTTTCATTTCTTATATATCCTTAATACAGCACAATTTAAATGCTTGCTGGGCAGAGTTATGCTTATAATGCTTCTTTTCCAACATAATATTGGCTGTAATGTGGGTGAACTGGCGAGAAGTCACAGATTGTTTCTTTGCCATTTTGTGTCTCCTAGTTCAAAATAAGAATGTCTAAATTAACCTGTTTTGCAAATCATTTTTACAGGCAAATGCTTTGTTCTCAATTTTTCTATATTTGTTTTATAAATTGTTCTGTTCACATATTTCAGAAAATTCCCCAAATGAGACTGAGATTTTTTTTCTCCCCCTTCTCTCTCTTTTTTCCTAAAGGTTGCATAAATATTTCACATGTATCTGCCTTTAATTAAATTATAACATTGTAAAGTGGCAAAGAGTTTTCTCGTTCCCCAAATTAGACATGAGAACCACAAACAAATTAATTTGTGTCTCAGGGTTTTGACTGGGCCTCTTGGCCTGCTCCAGCACTAACACAGGCACTCGTGACCCTCTGGATTTCAAACGCCTCAGGGTAAAAAGCAATTATAAAAACATGACTCTCCCAGATCAGCTTTCGAATCTGCCTTGTCTCTGTTTTATTGATGGGAGATTGAAGGAAGATTCAAATCAGCCATCCTTCAATTCTTTACCAGCAGCAAAATACAGAAATCATTAGCTTTTTCTGTGTAAATGACTTTGTCCTGCTTTATTATTCAAAACTGGCTGGGCATTTGACTTAAAAAGGCCATGCTGAGTATTTATGTCTAGTTTTAGTACTTGTAAATAGTACTTTGCTTTGCACCTTATTTCCTTTTTCTTTTTCAGAATATATTTTCATAGCAGCTAGAACAAGGACTAATTAATATGTGTATTTTTAATAGGTAAATGTGCTATTAAAACAGTGAATATGCACAATGACTTAAATTAGGACGGTCCTCCTCTCATAGGTCTATTGTTATTGTAAGGAAATCCTACTGCACAACCATTTAAAAAAAAACCAATGAAAAAATTAAACATCTGTTTGATTTTACTTCTCTGCCTGGTTGTTTGTGTTCATTTACTGCAAAGTAAGTGTGGGATGAGAACAAAATATTCTCTTTAAATCCCAGTGTAATTATGTACACTCATGGTGGCAAGTTTAATCAGTTCCCCAAAATGGGTAAAGTGTTTGGTTTAGAGGTAGGGGAGTAGGAAGAAACAGTGGGAATTGTTGTAGGTGAAGCCAGGCTCAGAGAAGGAACTGGTCTGAGGTGCGGTTATTGTATTTAATGAGTCTGAAAGTATTGGTGTATCAACACCAAAAGTGTGTGAGGTGTGAAGATACAAGGATCCTCAAACCCGGGTACCCAGCAAGGATGGTCCTTTGCTATTTGAATCATTATGGGGGTTGGAACTTGATGATCTTTAAGATCCCTTCCAACCTCAACCTTTCTATGACTATATGGTTCTATGATAACAGCACTTAAAAGCATCACATAAGTCTTGTGCAGCTCCAGAAGGGAATGTGTGATGTGAGCATGTGTTTTGCTTGGCAGAAGCTGCTAGTGAAGGCATGGGCTAAAGAAAACCCTTTTTTTTCACCCAACCCAATGTGAGATGCAGGCAGTGATGCCTGTGTTTGGGTTCATGCCAGGCTGAGGAGGGCCTTCTTATTTCTCTTTCCATTTGGAATAACATACAGCTTTGACTTCGATTTCAGTCCATGTTGTGAGTGGGTCAAGTTTCAGAGGCATCAGATAAATATGATAGACTCCAGGCATAAAAATGGAGCTCAACAGCTTGTATACAAGTGAACAGACCCTCCAGCCGATCTGTCACCTTTCTAAATCCTCCTGGGTTGGTCCTGCAGTTAGAAATGTTGAGTAGATCAGATGAGGGCTTGCTTAAATGATATGAGGCAGACATTCAATTTTAAGAAGCTGGAGCTTTATTTTTGGAATCCTAGGATGTGTACAGAATTTAAAAAGCCTAAAGCTATAATGTTTTACTGCCCCTTTGATAAAATTTATATTTAATCATATCTTAAAAACTGTTCTCATTCTGCCACTTGATGTTACCAACCAAGCGGAACCCATCAATGCAACACTATCAGCCTTTCTTTTATTTCATTCCCTTACAACTCCTTTTTAATGGTACATACGTTAATGAATTATGGTGGAGTTTCTGTGATGTACACATGAAAATTGCACCAAAGATGGGCCTGTTACCCACAGGTGTTTCATTTGTTTCATTACCTGGTTGCAACCAGAATGCTGAATCCGACCCATTTACATTGCAAAAGCCTCCAATTAACAGACCAGTCTCTATGTCCTTTCTTTTGAAGGTGAGTTTTCCAAAGCTGGGAGGAGTGGAGTTTTTCCGTTGTCTTCAGATCTTCATCTAAAGCTTTTCACTTACAGGTGGGTTTTAGGAAACCTTTCTAGAGGAGGTGGGAGCTCTGTGTGTGATATCTGACAGCCTGGGATGATGAGGATGAGCAACTCATTGGTAGCTTGGCTGAGATTCCAGTGATGCCCATTTGCTACTGGCACTTAGAAGATTACACAGGGATTTGTGCAGTGAGATACCTCTCTCTTTATCAAATTTGTCTCTTTAAAACAGTAGTTAGACTAATTAAAGCCTCTGCTGAACTCTCCCTGCAGCTACACCTGTTAACTCTGCTGTTGTAATGCTGTTGGATGCGTGTGTCTGGGGATACATGTTGGCCTTCAATGCATTGCTCATGTTACTTGTGGCAAGAATGAGTTAAATGCATTTCTCTCCAGTTTTTTTTCTTCAGAACTGAAACATGTCCAGCAAAGTTGGTGGTCTCCATAAGAAATTCAAACTCTCTGCTGACCAAGTGAAAACACACATGTGCATGTATCAGGCATATACATAATCTTGGCTGAAAATCAGTGTCAGTGACAATTTCACTCAGTGAAATCTTAATTTTGATCTTAAAAATCATGTTTGTTTCAGGAATTTTACTTAGAAGACCTTTCAGCCTTTCAGTACCAGACTGACTTCTCCAGTTGTTAATAATTCTCTCTTACAATATGAAGACACTCCATTTTTATTCCCATATAAATCTGAATTAAAATTCAGATTTATTCACGTTCACATGCCAGAAGGTTTGGGATTTTCGGTTTGTTTCACTCCCTCTTCTCTCAAGTATCCATCATGAAACACCTCTGCTGAAGACACTGGACTAAAAGGACCACTGGGAATTTCAAGTGCCGTTTTCTTTCGTTTAAATAGAAATGATTTATTGTTATTCTTGATAAACACATAAGTAAAACTCTGCTTTTTCATTTCTGTCTCTTTTCCTGGAGGACTGGGGGATGTCCCACTGCTGTCTGTTCTTTTCCTCTGTGTTTTGCAGACAGGGGAATCACATGCAAGGAACAGCTCCACATCCTCTTAAGAGGCAATATTAAATTCAGCATTTGATTGCACTGAATTTTACAGGATTTCTCTCCCAAGTATGATATTGATAACTTTTAAGTGAATGGAGTAATTGAGGAAGCTTCCTCTAAATGATTGACTGGGTGTCTAGAAAAGAGATGAATGGGAAATATCTTTATCCCTGATAAAGGTTTAGGTGAATTGAGTTAATCTTTTGGCTTCTGATGTGACCCTTTCCATTATTCTGGGTGAGCTTTTCTGTGCCAAGCCTATGAGGAGGCTGGGAGTGGGGAAAAAGGAAAGATAGCCTAATTTTGCTGATGAGATTTTCCATGTTTCAAAATAAGTTTTCTATGAAATCAGGAGAGAGAAGCAGGAGCAGGGAGTTGAATCAAAAACATTGCCTTGCTTTAATGTTTGTGGTCTCTTAGCATTTTGCAATGGTAATTAGAGTGTTTTGGATAGAAAAGTTTGGGGGTGAGAAGTTGGAGGGCAGCCCCATTTAAATACATTAACATCAGCAGGAGCAGAGACTGAAGTAAGGTCCTGGCTGGGTGAGCAGTGCCATCATGTCGGCTCAGGGACATTCCTGGTCTGCATGCACTCAATGGGATGTATGTGCAGCTCGGAGCTGTTGGGAGAGGCTAAAAGCATCTCAGCTCACTTCCAGGCTTATTTTTTGGGCAGCCTGAATTTGTTCTAAAAGGAAAAAAAAAAAAAAAACAACTAACATCCCAAAAAGGTAAGGGAAAACATATAAATAGTTCTGTATTTATAGGAAAAGTTTAGAAGGATGGAAGACACTATGACAGGCTTTCTGCTTCCAATAATGTCTCCTTGCATCATTTCAGTACAAGGAGACTAAATATCTGCTTTTCTGTATATGTAAAATTACTGCAATACAAATTTGATCACATTTGCAAGGATTAAAGGATTTGATCTGCAGAATGCATTCTCTTCATAAGCATGACAAATGGAAGCATTTTACTGATGGCTTCTGAATGTTCTTCTGAAATTATTTTCCTGTTCTGTTATAGTTTGTGCTTTTTTTTGTTATTAGTTTCTGGTTTTGTTTTTCTTTCTTTTGCCCCTCATGTGTGCCACTAAAGATGTTTTTAGGTATTTAAGCAATCGCAGTGTCAACAGAGAGGCTTAAAAAAAGACACTGCATAACTATCAAGTAGCCAAATTACTCATGACTGACAAAAGAAAACAAATAAAGTCAAGCCTGAAAGTATTTAGAAAACAACTTTTTTCATCTGGCCTTCATATTCTTTTGTTTTGGGCATTTCTGTATTTCCTTTATATTAGTTTTATTCCACACCCCTCCCCCCCCCAACCCTCCTTTATATGACACAAAAATCAGTGTGCACCTATTACTGGTTTAATGCATTAATGATTTTGTAAACACATCTTCAAGGCCAAAAAATGTAGCAGGATCTCCTCATACTTCCAGGTTGTTATATAAAATTAAATTAAATCAAATACAGACTTGAACATTTTGTCAATTTCTGGTTCTGTGAAGCCTGTCCACTTCTTCACTTTTACAAATTGACTAAGCTTTCTATTTCATATCTGAGAGGACCCGGGAGATTTGAAGACGAGATTCCTACCTTTGAAGAAGTTCTCTCTCCTCTAACACGCACTTGTTTGCTGACTCCACTGGTCAGTCTTCGAGGTCATTAATGTTTGGAAATTGTCAGTTAAAGAACAGCTAATCATTTTCCGCCTATGTCCCTTTATGTTCTGATTTCTGTCCCACCTGAGCTCAGGCAGCGATTCCCCCACATCTGTGTTTTACCAGTTTCAGCCACACCGTGTCCTTGTCCAAGGCTTCTGCATCAGTCGGTACGAATGGAACGTGATAAATGAGCGTTTGCACACTGTAATAATTGTGTTTTTCTTCTGAGGACGTTACAGAAAAGCTGATTTTGTCAGCACATCCTAAAGTGGGCTTCCTGAGTAAAAACAACAGCACCAGCAGCTGAGCTTAGAGATTTCTGCTGCTGTGAAATACTGAGAGTTTTGACATGAAATGAGTACATCAGAATTTTCAAAGTTAGTTTCAACTTCTTGAATTAAATATATATATTTTTTTTTCTGAAAAGTACCCAGATCTCAAGGCCAAAGCATAAATATCTTTTCAATCTATCATGATCAGGCTTTTCTCTTATAACCACAGAACTAATTTGCTGGGAACTTTAAGTAGCAAGAACTCCATTCATTTGATTTAGGATTCTATCAAGGAGATTATGATCCAAATCTTGTATCCACAGGTCCCCTGCAAATCAGTCTTTAGAGTTTCAGTGCTGGTTGATAAAAACAAAGGGAAGTGTGGGACACAGGAAAATATTAATAATTAGATAGATAGAAGAATCTTTATGTCTTCTACTTTTTTTCTTTTTAACTGATTGAAGAAGATAATTTCAAATCAAGGATGTACAATGCCCAATTGGGTAAAAGTTTCTTATGATAATAAGTAATCCATGAAAAGGAAATAGTTGTGAGCTGTTTCAACTCCTAATAAAAATAAAGGGAAATAAAACATTGGTTGCTTAATGTTAACAAAAAAGAAGAAAACAGAAAAAGAAAAAAGAGTTAATCCAAGAGCAAGTGGTTTTGCAAAGCTTCTTTTGGTCGATTTTTGCTGGAATTAAAGAAACCTCTTGTAGCATGGGGAAAACTGGGTGGCTGAGTGAACAGAGCTTAGTGGTGCCAAAGTCAAAAGTGCCACATCAAGAGCAGGGATGTGGCAGGACTGAGTGTGAGGGGAGACAAGAGGCTTTCATGATGGAAAGCTTTGGCAAACATCTTTTCAGCAGATAGGGAGATGCTTGTAAATCTGGGTCATCTTTAGCTGAATTTTTTGTGACAGAAGGGGAAAAAGCCAACACCCTTTGTTAGCCTTGTAAATCCCGGCCTAGAATACCCCAGGGAGCTTGTTCCCAAGAAAAAGAGTCCTTTGCACAATAACTGCATGTTTCCAATCAGTCCTCTTGATCCCTGCCTTGCTTATTCCCAAGAATCTGCCAAGTCTGTTGAACTTCCTTACAGTGACCCTCCCATTTAATTCACGGGCCATTTTGTATTTACAGAGAGGTCAATAAAATCTTTCCAGAGCTGCAAGCCTCTCTGTAATGGTTGTCCTGAGCAATACAGCCTGAAGAGCCCCAACAGGAAATTGGTAAAGCAGCAGCCAATTTCCTTTTGCTTTTTTACTGCCTTTTGGTCTTCCTGCTATGTTCATATCCCCACTGCTGAATTATTCTAGAAATGGTGGGATATTTCCAGCTCCACATATGGAGGAGAGCTCATGTCACTCACAGTATTTTACGCAAGGTTAATCAAACATCAGATTTATTTAATTAATAATAGCTGTTAGGTTAAATCACAAGACTAATGGTGAAATTAGGTTTCTGCTCGTATTTGGTTTCTGTCATGCTGTGTGACTTTGGACCAACTATTTTACTGATGCTTTGTTAGCCTTTCTTAGAATGCAGGCAATGCCCATGTATCTTCCACGCTGAGGTTATAGGTGCTTTGAAATCTTTGGGTGCAGGGAGCAGTGCAATGCAATAATAGACCTGAACTTCTGCCATCTGCTCCCACAGCTGAAGATGGAGAAGAATATATTTTTTTGAAGAGTGTTATGAAATATTTGAGGTTAGTAAAGCTGCTTCACACACAAAGGCTGCAACTACGCTGGCAATAACTCATTGGAGCAGATCTGCAAAGTGAAATTGTTGATATTGCACTACCAGATGTCCACAATAAATGCGTTTCCAGGTTGTTTCCTTCAGATAATGGTGAGTCTGGCCCTGCTGACTGCAGACCCACTGCTGGCTGGAACACGTCTTCTGGTTTCGTTTCACCCAAAAGAGATCCAGCTTGCGTGCTTCACAACAGCTGTGTGATGCTAACCACATCAAGGAAGTGGGGACACCTGGGAGATGGCCTTCAACAGCACGTTCTCAACCTGAATTCCATCAATGGCGTGAATGCAAAAAGGGACTTTCCTGTGCCTGTGCTCAGTGGCACAGTCACCACCTCACCCAGCATCCTAGGAGAAAAGCACAGAGCACTAATTTAGATGTCTGGGCTGCCTGTGCAGTGCCTAGGGAGCTTTTAGCATCTTGGAAATCCCTAGTTGCCAGTGACAGAGAAGGTCCTGAGTGTCCAAACTAATCAATGGGAAATGCTGATGTTAGAAGTACCTAATCCAATACCTCCCTGAGTCTTATTTGTGACTCACAGCCTCAGTCCATTGCTTAAGGTAGCTAGTTATATGAATTTTCCCCTAAAATAAGCAGAATTGAAGAAAAAAATAAGCAGGTTGTGGTGACTGAGTCTGCTTTGCTATGATACTATAATGGCCACAGCACAAACTTTTGGTCTCTGCTCTTATAGCATTTCTGTATTTTCTTCAATAACTGCTTAACGTAAACCAAATATCAAGTCCTTGAACTTGGTCAGGGTCTCCTCTGTATAAATAGAGTGCCCTGATTATTTGTGGGCTACTATATCTATCCATAAGTAGAACATTGTCAGCACCAGGTACATGTTTTGACCTAAATAGCTAAATAAACCCCATAAAAACGGGCAAGAAGTTAGACAGAAATTAGGCTCTGTTTCTTCCTCGGTTTGTGTGAATCTCTTTGACACTCAGCCCTTGTGTACCAGGGTGGATTTATCCCTGGCTGTGCTTGGAAAGGATGAACCTACCAGATAGTGTTTTCCAGCTGACTGTGCCATAAGTTGCTCCCAGGTATAGGTACATGGATGAGAGCCTCTAGTATAGGATATCTTGACAAGATGGGCACAAAGCTGTGTTTGAAATAACTGAACCTCGCATTTTATGAGTTGAACACTGCAGGATCTGTCCACAGTTAGGCAGGTGATCAGGAACTTTGAGGTGTAAGACTTAGACTTGGTCACTGAACACATCCTATGTGCTGCATCTGTGTCCATGTTATCCTGTTAACCAAAATGATGTTATTGCTGTTGCTCAAGACATGGACATTGCTGTAGATCCCAGTGTAAAGAAGGTGTCACTGACAGCAAGATTACCTCAGCCAGAGTACACTGTTTTCTGAGTATTTCCCAGTTTCTTTGTCTTTAGATTGCCACACCTTCCATGTATTATATGGGAAAAAGAAATGTTCTAAACTGAGATTATTAGAGAAGAAAATACTGGGGGAGCAGTACCATTTGCATTAATCTTGCTTTACACACAGATAAAATTCAGGTTTATGCATTAAGTTTTCCTGCAGCACTCAAGGCCACCAGTCCTTTGGTTCTGACTTTTGAAGCCTGAGAAGAAAACACAAATCTGAATAACAGTGCTTGTGATTCCCTGAATTTATTCACTTATGGAACAAAATGAAGCACAATCAAGTCTCTCGTGTGGAGAAGATTGCAGTCATAAACTCTAAAATGATTACCTGTCTTGTATTATCTTTGTGCTAAGTTACGTATTGTTTCAAAGCTACAGAAATAACAGCTCTTCTGTCTGATATATTTTCCTTAGTTTTGCCTCTTGGTCATAAAAAGTAATCTGATACTTTTTTTCCTTGTAAGGTTTCTTGTAGGTTTTATCTTTCCTTTAAGTCTTCAGTCTTAAGTTTAATTTTTGTCAGTTAACCTCACACCTCAAATACAGATTTTCTCTTCAGGCTACCACTTTGATTCTTCCAGTCAGTCCCAAACTTAGTAAAACTATGGATGTGCATATACTTTCTTTTTTTTTCATAATTATCAGGTTTATTCTTTGTTTTTTTTTCTTCTCCCCTTTAGGATCTTTCTGGCAAGGATTGCACTCTCTTGGGTTTCAAGTCTGCAAGAATTACAATTCATTCTGAGTTCAAGCCTTTGTTTAAGACAATGTCCTCAGGGTTATGAGCTGTGTTAAATGTCAGAAGGAAAACTCCTGTTCTGGGTCTCCTGTCTTTCTGCATTGTGTCAGGTGTGTTGTGCAATTTCTACTCCTGTCCCACTTAGACATCCAGACGTTGACCTCACGTTAGTGTCTTCTTCAAGAAGGGGGAGTTTGGTGGGATTTCCCTTTGATCTTGGCCATGTTGAAGCATCAGGGCCTCGCATGCAACCAAAAACATAGTGCAGGATTATCACAGTGCAGGCTCAGGTCCCTTATTTATTTCTTTTCTCTTTATGGACATGACTAGAGCATGACTCAGTCCACTACTAATTCTGACCCTGAATGAGGTTTACCCAATGCACAGGACCTGCCCACAGCTCTGATTGTTGATGTTTCTTATGTGGATTTTAATGATCTCTACTAATGCTACAAGGAGAATTATCCTTTTGCCTTTTTTTTTTTTTTTTCCTTCATATAAGCTCCTTGTACCTGAAAGTCTTTGCAGAAGCACTTGTTGATACCTGAAATATCAGCCTCTACTGAGTCAGCAGGTTGCTTACCTTATGGATTGCCAGGAGACCATAACAAGCTATTGTCAGTTTTTAGGAGACCCCACCACACCTACCTCATATCACACGTATCTCCTTACTTCAGCATGGCACAGCTTGTGCAGGAGGGGCCAAGCTGATCGTGACAGTGATGCACCCCAGATGTGAGGCTCCAGATGCCAGGAGCACCCACAGCCCCTGACTGGGAACCCCATGGTGCTGCCTATCTTCTGGCAGAGGAATTTGGGTGTAGCAAACATCACATCTTAGCTTTCCAGGCTGGAGGGTCTTTTCCTATTTCTTTTTAAGGAAACATTCTGATATTTTCTCCCTTCATGGGAAATGTCAACATTTATGAAATGGGAGCAAACTGTTTAAATTTTTTATAGACTCAGAAGATTAAGCCTTGGCCAGCTCTAGTCAAAATTTCCCTCGTTCCCCATAAGCAAATGAATTTGAGTGAAAAAGCGTGGTTGTCCATAGTGCTGCACAAAGCAAGCCATCAACTTGTTCCCTGCAGTCCTGCCTTGTTACTTGAGTATGCATAGGAATCTGAGGTGGATCTTTATAGTTCTGTATTTCCACGACCTCCAGTATTCTTTCTCTCATTTGTTATTTTATTTTGTTACCTGGATACAGCTATGAGTCTAGTGGCACTTTAAAAAACTATTGCTTGTATATGCTCCAATTGCAGTTCTGATGGAGGAGATGAGATAAACCCGTGTTCTCATCTATGCATCTCAGACACAATAAGGAGAGATAAAGAAATGCAAAGAGCATTGCAAAACACTATTTATTACTATTTTCAGTGGTGGTGAGTACTCCAAATGAATCCCTGTGCAGCTGAACTTTCATATATTCGGTGCTGTTGGAACACCAGCAGACTGTAGTCACTGTTCACCTCTGTATCTGAATCTCTAATAAAAAAGAACACCCAGACTGAGGGTGGGATTTGTTTTAATTAAATATTTGTGCCTTATAGCGTGACTTTAAAATAATTGCTGTCCAATGGTAAGTGATACAACATGGCATATTGAATAGCATTTCCAAATTCCTTGGAATGTGATCACTGAGGAGTTCATTTTCTACAAGGTCTTAAAATACAGCCATGTAGTAAAAACCTTTATTTCATTGTCTGGCTATTCCGCCAAGTCCCTTCCTTCCTGGAATGTTTATTAAATTTAGTTTCATGTGGTCTGTAAATATATATATACACACATATGCATATATAAATACATTCTTTATTACCTCAGAAGGCAGGGTGGGCTGCCAATTGCACCCTACTTTTTAGGGGATTGGTACTTGCACTAGAATTTTAGCTACATGCTAAGACGTGACAACAAATGTTTCCTCTCCTTATGAGCTTTGCCCTTCCTGCTGCTGCTGACTGAATCTAGATTATGCAGCTTGTGCTGATCAAAATACACTGATCTCTCTCTCTTTTTTTTTCATTTTCATTATTTTTGCTTGCTTTGCTGTTGTTTTTTTTTTTTTTTACCAAGAGCACACAATATTGACTTGATGATTCCAACACGGCTGTCTGGCAGCGTGGATCAATGATCTCTGCTTGCTCACAGCATACTACCGGCGTTAGATCATGGTGACAAGAGCAGAACAAACCCAGCGTAAATGATCACTCTCTTAGTCACTGTGAACTGCATTTGGAGTGAATATTGTTTTCTGCATGTTAGCAACAAAACAATAAATGCTTCTCATCTCTTCTTTCTCTTTCTTCTCCTCTTCTTTCTCTTTCTTCTCCTCTTCTTTCTCTTTCTTCTCTTCTTTCTCTTTCTTCTCTTCTTTCTCTTTCTTCTTCTCTTCTTTCTCTTTCTTCTCTTCTTTCTCTTTCTTCTCTTCTTTCTCTTTCTTCTTCTCTTCTCTTCTCTTCTCTCTTCTCTTCTCTTCTCTTCTCTTCTCTTCTCTTCTCTTCTCTTCTCTTCTCTTCTCTTCTCTTCTCTTCTCTTCTCTTCTCTTCTCTTCTCTTCTCTTCTCTTCTCTCTTCTCTCTTCTCTTCTCTTCTCTTCTCTTCCTCTCCTCTCCTCTCCTCTCCTCTCCTCTCCTCTCCTCTCCTCTCCTCTCCTCTCCTCTCCTCTCCTCTCCTCTCCTCTCCTCTCCTCTCCTCTCCTCTCCTCTCCTCTCCTCTCCTCTCCTCTCCTCTCCTCTCCTCTCCTCTCCTCTCCTCTCTCTCCTCTCCTCTCCTCTCCTCTCCTCTCCTCTCCTCTCCTCTCCTCTCCTCTCCTCTCCTCTCCTCTCCTCTTCTTCTCCTCTCCTCTCCTCTCCTCTCCTCTCCTCTCCTCTCCTCTCCTCTCCTCTCCTCTCCTCTCCTCTCCTCTCCTCTCCTCTCCTCTCCTCTCCTCTCCTCTCCTCTCCCTCTCCTCTCCTCTCCTCTCCTCTCCTCTCCTCTCCTCTCCCCTCCCCTCTCCCCTCCCCTCCCCTCCCCCCCCTCCTCTCCTCTCCTCTCCTCTCCTCTCCTCTCTTCACAAACATTTTCATAGATTTAAAAATTTAACTCATCAAAATATTCTTTTGTCTTCCATAGTTAAATAATCAGATCTCCACTGTGTCAGTGATCTTAATGGTGGCTCTGTAAGCTCCCTGCTTGTTACATTTGAAAATTGAATAAAAAATTCCTTTGTGCTGACAGATTCATTGTACTCAGTGTTCAAAATATCAAAGGATGGATGTTAAATGTTCATAATGTAAAGTGTCAAGAGTGCAATCTGGGATAATAGAATACATGTCTTGCAAACTTGCAGTTTAATATGGCAAACTACTTGGTCAGCAAGCAAATTAATTCATTTACGATTTGATATTACTGCAAGCAGTGGGTCAGCTTTTGCAAGCAGCTCTGTCTGCTGTTGAATTTTGCTACCATGTAGTATCTTCTGTATTTGTAGATGCCTACCAGAAAATGAGTGTGTGGTCTCAGCTTAAGAATACAATTTCAGTGGTCCCCTTATATCTATCAGTTCACTGTGGGGTTCTTGTAAACTTTTCCCCCTTCAATGCATGTTCTCTGTTCAAAGGGACTATAACCCATTTGCTGTAATTATCTGGTTATCCTTTTAAAATACCAATTGTTGTACTGTCTGAATCGATTGTGCAGATGTTTAAAACACAAACAGATGAATACAGTGAGATGTTGTCAATGGCATGTTGTCTCCCACAGTTCCACAGAGAAACTTGAACATATTTTCTGGCAGAGCCGCTCATTTTCCCAGGGCAGATATTTGCAAGCTTACCTCTGTAGTTTGTGAATAACATAATGAATGGTAAATATTAACCTCTGAGAGCTGGAATAACGTGAAAAATTACAAAAGTAAATGTTAGCAGAAATATCCGTTGCACAGGCAAAGAGAGAGACAGCACTGAAAGGATTTATGTTATTCTTTGAGTCTTGGCTCACACACCAAAGTTGTGAATCTTGCGATTGAAAGGAAAGTAAGGTCCAATTTTTCAAAAGCAGCCTTGAAGGTTTGTTTCTCAGAGTTCAGTGACCTGATTGAAAGAACAGCTCTCTGTAAAAATAATTATGGAAGAGGGAAAAAAGAAAATATTCCACATACTGCAAAAGTTACAACTGCAAACAGATTTTCATTCTCTCATACAAAATAAACCCCAAAACAACTCTAATGGATTAATAGATTTTATTGCTCTCTTTCTTACAGAAGAAAAAAAAAGAATTTGGTAACCTTTTTGAGTTGGCAGAGCCCTATTTGATTGGTTCTACTTATGAAGAGTCCATATCTACTGATAATGTGTTACAGATGGGTATACTGAGATTCTTAGTAATAGCAGAATGGGGTCAAACAGGCAATTGTTAAAATCAAGGCCTGTAAGTGAAATAGAGAGAATATTTTCACGATACAAATGTAAACAAAGATGCAACACCAATACATATTTTTTGGAAGTGAAATATTGTCGTTTGGGCATGGTGTGCAGCTGATCTGGACATCCCTCAGAGAAGTGCCTTTTACATGACTGCCCCGGTTTTATGTGAATTTAAACAAAAATTGGTACCTATATTGCAGTGCAAAAGAATTTCAGGTCTCTTATTGTTGTTGGGATGCTTTCTGTTTTCATAAAAGCATTACCAAAGTGAGCAAGGATGCTCCTTTGCTCCATCCTATGGGCACAAAGTACAACACCCTTCTCAGCCCTTCTCAGTACATTTCAAATGAAGAGCTGGGTTAGCTGAGCCTCTGCAGTTCCCAAGAGGCAGGAAAAAGGTTGGAGATGAACTTGTAGCCCCATGACAGCAATGTCATCTACACCCCACTGCCTGTTCCTTCTTTATGGGCAATCCGGTGGTCTTCCTGCCACAGACATCTCCCTGTCATACATTTCCTTTGTCCCATCAGCAAAAATACACTGGAAGATCACACTGGGCTTGTAGCCAACGCAGATTTATGTCTTGGGGTTTTTTTTCTTTGTGAGCTACCTTTGATTTAAAGACCAGCTTTTTATCATGGATGAGGTGTTGATCTAGGGACCAGGCTTGGCAGTGGGCTCCTGCTGACTGGCCCCTAGCAGGGCATTTGGCCCTAACTCTGCTCATATGTTGGGTTTTTGCCTGTTTAAAATCCATTTCATGGTCTCTTCTCTTTGGAAATTGCTACTGAGGGAGATTTTTGGTCTGTTTATTTTCTCATAGATGGGGATTCACACCTTTTTGTGTGTGTGAGCCTGTTTTGACAGGAGGTGATGCAGAATGGCAGCTCAGTGTCCCAGAGACACCAGGGTATGGATGCCCCCCATATTATATGGTGATCAGGACAACCTTTCTAACAACCAGCAGTCAGATTATGGTTCTAATGATTTTACATTCATTTTGTGAGTGGTAATTGCATCACCAGGTAATTTGCATTTGATGAATGATTTCACATTTACTCCCTTAGTTTGTGGCTAAAGTTGCTTCATCTGAGCAAAGTCTAAATCTAACTTTTGCCTTATTTATTTGATCTGGGTAAATTTGTTAAGGTAACACCATAGTGAAAGCACTGACTAGCAGCTCTTAGCATTTGTTACTAACACCTCAACATCTACAAGTGTTCATGTGTCTTATGCTCCTGGCATTTGTTGTTTTGTCATTAACATTAATACTGTCTTTAGATGCATGTTCAGTGTTTAATATTAATCGCTACTGTTTGTATATAGACTTTCCCTTTTAGCTCCTTGCTGTGGGGTGCACAGAGGCCCCAAGCATGTCTTTCCCCAGCAATCAGCGAGGCAGAAGGAGTGAACTGCATTAGGCGCCCCCTGAGAAAACAGGATGGCACTTAAAGAACAGAGATGCTCTTAGGGAGGTGGTGGTGGGGAAGTGCTGGTGTTTGGTAGGGTTGTAGGGGGTAACATGCAGGGGTTGTGCTTCCTGCATTCCCCAGAAGGTGAATTGCTCCCCATGCAGCCTGCTGGGCCTGGGAGGGAACTTTCTGCCTTAATTAGGAAGCAAAACTTGCTGGTGAAGAGCTGTTGAGGGTGAGACCACATTAGCAGGTCCTGAGGACCCATCTGGAGTGTGGAACATTGACTGACCTGCCATGTTGGTTCTCCAGGCTTAGTCTGGCTGGATCCAGTGATGGTAAATTCCTGGGTTATTTTTTAGACAATTCAGCAATGTGTCTTGTTAGGAGAAAACACAAGTTTTCAGATATTCCTCATCAGCCCTACCTCCATGGTTCCATGGTAAAAGTCCCAGAGTGGCTTTAGCTCATTTAGCTGCCAACTGTCTTTTAGATACTTAGACCTTGATCAAATCATGGAATCATAGAATAGTTTAGATTGGAAGGGACCTTAAAGCTCATCCAGTTCCAACCCCTGCCACGGGCAGGGACACCTTCCACTAGAGCAGCTTGCTCCAAGCTCCATCCAGACTGGCCTAGAATGCTGCCAGGGATGGAGCATTCACAACTTCCTTGGCAAATACATCATAAACCATTATTCCTCAGTATGGATTGGGCTGATAATTAATTTAGGATTTTTTCTCAAATGCATGCCAGGATGCACAGGAGACATGCAATGTCCCTGCCTCCACTGCCAGGACCAAAACTGCAGCCCTCATCCCCATCCCATACCCACCAAAGACAGTGATGGAAGCATCACTATTGACAATGACTTCTACAAACCACAGGGAAAAACACAGTCAAGATGTCTATTAAATACATTTCAAGCAACACCACAGCAGATATGTTATGAATATTTTAAAATGGTTTCTCAAAATTAAGGACTGCCTACTGAAGGCAGTCATTAGTGCAGGCTTCATTAGAGTAGCAGCCTGTAACGAGTTATCAAGTTAGTAACTAATTTAAATTATATCTATTAAAATAGCCTTTTTACATAAAACAGAGGGCATCGGGGTTGTAAAATAGACTGGGGCTTAAAATGTAAGCCAATGAATATCTAATAAGTTACAGTGTGTGTTTAAACTGGTAGAACATAGAATATACTGAGTAAATACTGTACCGTGTAACATGAGGGGCCCTTGGACAGCCCTGGAAGCAGGTGTAGGGTAATGCATGGAACATTTTATCATGCTTTTTCCAGGTCTTCACACAACCTGACCCCTCCTCAACATCGCTGCTTCCCTAAAAGCACATTACTCAAACACAGCTTCTACCTGGGTGGAGCATCTGACTTGGTTTCACCAAGTAATTCGTTAATGAGTCCTCCTTGTGCCTTAGGTGGTTCATATCCATTATCCTCATTTAATAGATTAGCCTAAGGATGTCTTTCAATATAAATAATCTTCCACATTGCTTAGATAGCATAGTTGTGTTTCTTTTTATAGTAAATTGGAATTATCTAAAAGCATTTGACCAGCTTTTGAATCATATGGCATACAGTAGACCAGGTATAGAGCTTCCCAAATTTCTGTAACAGAGAATATATTATCCCACCAGTGCGATATCTCCCACACAGACAGAAATTCATCCAACATGTGTTCAAGTAATTTTCTCTCTCTGACTTTTAGCTGGCCACGTAGACTTTTAAACTGCCCTTGCTGCTTTAAATGGAGTTTTAAATTGCACCTAATATTTGGTAGGTAATTCTTTAAAGCTGTTAGCACCTATTCACAGTGTAAGTAGGGGGATTTTTCTTTTTCATGTGTGCCTTTTGGGATGTTAAAGGATCCAAGACTGGGGATGCAATCTCAATCCAGAACTGATCTTTGCAGTTTCCTGCAAGGGTGAAATGGGAAAAATAAAATATTACTTTATTAAAAATTGCTCAAAACACATCTTCCTTGTTAAATATGCAGAGCTATTCAAAAATATTACCTTTCTGGGAACAGTAACAACGCTCTGATTGCCTGAGTTACTATTTCCAGTACTTGGTTTACTGCTAAGGAAAAATTAGGACTTCAGGAGAACAAATGAATTCCTGCATTTGCTGAGAATTGAAAACATGAACATCCCCTAACTGTGGAGGGGCAAGAGGCTTGCATCATTTAATGTGGTGATAGGATTCACTTGTTTTTGACCACGTAATTAAAAGAAACAGAGGAAAAAGTTAGTAAACAAATCAACTTGGCAGTTAGGAAAGCCTAGGGCTAGTAGAAAATTACAACTGGAGGGATTGTACTCTACTTATTGCAAAGATACTCCTGGAAATAAGATACTCAGCATCAAGACAGAAGCTGAAAGAAAGCAGTGATGTTCTTCACTCCGTATATAGTATAACTTTGGCATTCATGCTTACAGTATCTACAGTATCATAATCTTTTCTCTCACAAAGTAAATTAATTTGGAATCTTATAGACAAAGTCTGTATATGCCTGAATCTTTTCCAGGCTGCTTTTACAAACTACATTTTCTCTCTCCAAATTATTCCACAATTCTGTCACTGAAATTAATTCCACACTCTGTATCTGCTAATGAGAGTCCACCCAATATTTTGCTATTGCACGCACTCATTAGCATGGTTTAAATTATAGGCAGCAATCAGCATCTTCCAAGCAGACAGCGTACAAAAGATGTCTTTAACATTTATGGAATCTAAATGTTTCTAATTCTTCCTCACCTCCAAAGCACAGCCCCGCGCAGCAGGTATATGAGCATTAAGGTTCCCGGAGAACAGTTACCTTCTGTAAGAATACTCTAGCCCCTAAACCAAAAACTCCTGTGTTTCTGCTAAATGATTGAAGAATATCTTGTAAATCATTTACCTCTTCCTGCTGCTAGTTTTCAGTTGATAGTGTTTACTCCGTTTCCAGCATGATGGCAAAGTTAAATTTTCATTTTGCTGAAAAAGAACAAAATACGGTGAGCCTTTTTGCTTGTTATTGCCTGATGCAGAATGAGCTGTTTTCTCAGTCCCATGCATCACAGATGTCCTGTCAGGGCTCATATACACTGAGTGAAGTATTTGCATCCCCGTGCCTGCTGATAGAGTGAGCATGTTTGTCTACAAAGTGCTTTTAAATGAACTAATACATGATTCATGTGGACTCCTTTGAGCAGAACACCAATCTGTCTGGACACAGTTTGCTGTAGGCTTGACAATAGACACATTTCTCTAGGTGAGACAGGTACAACCATCCTCTGGAAATGAAGGGGGTGAGCGGTACCTGTGGCCTGGCACATCTGAATGTACATTGGGTTACCTCGTGGGGCAGGAACGTGCCCTGTGCTGGAGGTTGTGTGTGAGATATTCTTCATACTGTCTCTCTTTGGATGCCTGTGACATGAGCTATGCACAATCTGTATCTGCTCAGTCATGCTTGAGCAGGAGAGGATAGAGCCCTACCTTTATTATTTATACAGGGATACAATAAGATTCTTTGCAGTTAAAGAGAAAAAAAAATTGATCCCAAGTATACTGTTTCCTATTGAACTAAATAGATTTTTAATCGAGTCTCTGTTCCTTTGGGTAATTGACTTAACAGTGTGGGCAAATTAATTTCAGATAAACTATAGCTGGGATTTTCCAAGGAGCACGAGGGTGCTAAGGAGTCAGCTCCAGTGCAGGGAGAGCAGGGCAAATATCTTAATTCTTTTGGCTTTCCAGGCACACGGCAACCAAAATGTTTAGACCTGGAGCTGAATTCAGAAGCTTTTATACCAGCAAAACTCCCACTGAAGTCAGGCAAAACACTGGTTCAGAAAATACAGTAGAAGCTCAAAAAATTCCCAAGTGCTTGAAAATGTGTTATACACACATAACCTCCTCCCTGCATTTAATAGCCTAATCTAAATGCCGCTCTTTGCAGTTAACTGTTGTTCAAGTATTTCTGCGATATCTGGCACGAGTACCTTGGTTTGGATCTTATCTGGTTATAAAAGCTATTGAAACAAGTTTGTTTTCCGGTGACCCAACCAGAACCCCACTCTAGTGGTGAAAGACTGGAGAGTAAAATTAACATTGCTCTGCAGCTTCAAAATATCCACTTTCTTGTGCTCTGAACCACAGAGCTCTGTCTGTATTAAAGCTCTTTCTATAAAGTCTGCAGAAAAAGCAGGGAGCATGGAGCCCTTTTAAATTATATCCAAGTCATAAACAGGCAGAAAGAGATGTGCACCATGATTTGCAGCTAAGAGGTTCTTGGGCCATTGTTCCTTTTCAGTGTTTCCAAATTCAGAGCCTGAGAGAGACAAGGAAAGCTGCATTCCCTTGTCTGGGCTGGCAGCAAAGCAAAGGCCAGAGGAGGAGCCCGAGGGCTGTATTTTCAGACCCGTTGGCTTTTGTCTTGTTGAGACAGGCAACTTTATACATTTTACCTCCCTCCAATGTCAAACCTATTAAACACTAAATCTTTTACATAGGACTCCGTACCTGTACAGAAGAAAAACTCGTTCCAATATTCTTTAAGGAAATTAAAAATGCACACTTTAAAAATCTGTAGCTGCTTTCCATTGCTGAGAATATATTCTGCAGACTGAGTATAATAAAAATACCATTAGTATTAAAGAAAATCAACTGTATGGAAAAATCTTCCATTGCATGTTTTGGTGCCTTTGTCATATAACTTCAGCAATTAAAGACAAAATCAACTAAACAATAATTAAAAGGAAATTATTCCTCAGTTGCCAGTTGCAACCATCATGAAACCAAGGAATGTGACAAATAGTACTCCTCATTATTTACATGCTGTGAATGAAAGGAGAAGTATCTATGTAACTTTTCTTCCCCAAATAAATCTTAATAAAATATTTGTAGTGCTGTCCAACACAAAATGTAGTATTTTTCCTCTGTGCGGCTGTTTGAAATGCTGGTGAATTGAAAAGATATTGTTCATATTTGCTCTGTTATTCTGTTTTATCCTGTTGACCTGGCTGATGCTATTGGCATATCCTGAGTTATCATCCAAAATTTTGATGGTTGGACATGGTTTGGGTGCTGGTGGAAAAAGTATGGATGAAATGGTGCTGAGCATTGGAGTGCACTGTAGTCAGGACAGTTTAGCTGGGATTTGTGAAAATAAAAGGTATAAACTAGAGAGGAACAGAATGAACTGAGATTAAAAAATATGCGATTGCCACCTGAAAAGCAAGAAACAATGGTTTGAAGATTAATTGCAATAGTGAATAATAGACCTATATAATAATAAATGAATTTCCCAAGTCCAAGTAAAATCCTCTGTACATTTTCCAGGTTTCTGCAGCAGCAAGGATGAAAGTCAATGTAGATGAGGGAAACACTTTTATTCTCTTTGCTGCTCCCCTCTTCCATGTTTGGTTATTTGCCTGATTTTATCACCAAGGATGCAGGAGCCAACCTTTCTAACAGAGCTTTATGGCAACTCAAATATTTTGTCTTTTTCCCAAAGAAGGATATTAATATGATACTTAATAGTTTCTAGAAACTGTCGTGCAGAAGGAGGGGGGTTTCCCAAAAAAGCTCTTGACTACTAAAGGGAATTTGGGATATTATCATAAATTTTAAAAATAAATATTAACCACATGATTTATCTGGTTTTCCTTCCTTTTCTTTGTAAGTAGTATGAAATTGAACTCCATTTTAAAAGACCTTTCTTTTTTCCCCTGTTGCTTAGCTCATTGCCCTCAAAACTTTGAACTCTACTGAACTGTTAATCATTCTGCAGTGACAGACTCTTGTTAGTTCTTACTGCTTTCGTCCATTCATTTTTCTCCCAAAACATGGCACCTGCTGAACAACACTTCCCACTGCTTTCTGACCCCTCCTGAAATCATGGAATCATAGCATAGTTTGGGTTGGAAGGGACCTTCAAACGTCATTGCTATTCTGGAGGTCACAGCAGCCTCCTCATCCTGGAGAAAGGGGATGCTGGATAAAGGTACAGGGTACCTGAGGCTGGAGAGAAACGAGACAGGTCACCAAAAGCAAATTGGGGCACTGCAAAAAGTGTCTAAAAGGGAATAGAATTCCTTTCTGCTTGCACTTAACACTGGTGTTATTTCAGAGCAAACTTGTTGAAATTAAGGGACTTATCCTGGCTTAACACCAATGTAACTGAGAGCAGAATCTGGCCCCATGCTCTTGGCATGACTACTTTTTTGGCAGATTTGGCCACTAATGCTCTCAATGGGCTTTGAGCTTACATTTAATGGCATTACATTTATTTTAATATTTTTTAAATAGCTAGTGTAAATTGATTCCACTAAAGAAAAAAAAATCCCTTTACCTACCAGCGTTCATTTGTATTTCAAATGGCCCATTACATTTTCACTAACAATCATTAGAGCCCTGTGAGCTTATTGAAGCTTGGTCTTGGACTGAGACTGTAAAAACTGCCGGCTCCGGAATCTTTTTTTCAATGCTGAAAATAACACTAGGGAAAGGGCTTTTTTGTTATAGCACGATTACCTCACCTGAAATACAGTTAAGCCATGGTAAAGAAATATGCTGCATTATTTTTTTACATCCTCCAGTGGAAAATATGGGCATAGCTTGGAACAGCTCTAATAAGCTGATCAATATATTAATGCTAAATATTTCAGATTCATCAGAGCCACTCATTGCAATTTCAGTTTCTATTCAAAGAAGCTTGACAAGAAGTTGGTTCAAAACTTTGAGAAGCCATAAGCACAGAAAGCAATTCAAGCATGAAAAAGGAATATAAAACCTTACAAGGATTTCCACTCATGCCTGGTGATAATCCTAAATGCAAGACATGGGACATAACCGCCACAGCTAGAAGAAGAGCATGGGACACTGATGTCTGTGTCAGCTTTTTCTGCAGTAGGATGGAAAACCCAGATGGTAACTTCAAGTTTTGGAGAGTATTAATACAGATATTCTACCATGCTCAGAATCTTTGCTGCTGTGCTCAATCACAGTAATACAGTATCCAAGTAAAGTAACACAAGGAAATGTGTTTAGCAGATTGGATTGACTGGTAGTCTAGATGTATTTGGAGTACTGGTTTGATATAGCTAAATATCAAGTCATCTACTAGGCACAACTATATAAGGCTGGAGAGTTTAGCCCAGGTACAACTTGGTGGTCTCTGGGCCAGAAATATTATGAATAAACACTTGAAGACAAAGATTTTTGCCTCATGCTCTTGGCTGACTTAATTCTGCCAACCCACAGCAGTGCCCCTATCTAGGATCTCTTCCTCGCTGTCTGCTTGTCTTCATTACCTACATGTGCGTTTATAGGGTCTCTAATTAGCCTCTGCTCTGCTTCTCTGCCTTCCCTTCACGCCTTATAATACAGAAGAAAGAGCACAACAATATGACTTCCCCTCAAAGAATGCTTTCAGTTTTCTTTGCATTGAACTTCTCCATTTACCTTTTTCTGGAGCAATTCAAGTTGTTTGGAGTCATAATACTCTCATTTATATTGTTTCCAGTCAATTTGTTTTGAGTGATATCACTTTTGCTTATATTTTCTTCCTGTGAGCCTCTTCCCATGCTGTGCCATTGGCAGATCTCATCCTTTTACATGACTTCTTCCAGGTCATTGATACTTAGAGTGTATAGTGCTGTCCTGACATTGATCTTGCTGTGCTCCAGTAGTCACTAAGAACAAACAATATTAGGTTATAGCATTGATTTCATGGATCTCAATTTTTTCCCAATCATGTTCTTGTTAAGCACCTTGTAAAATACATCATGTCACATGCTCATCTCTTCAGTTTCATGGCAAAATGAATCCAATGCAGACAATTGCCTCCATACTGGGAAAATTCATCCTCCCCAGTACCAAGGAGTTAGTAGTGTTTAATTCAGTCGTATGCTCCAGGGAAACTTAACAGCAGCCTATAGCATCCAGTACAGTATTTCAAATTACCATAATTTGCCAGCAACTGGACAAGCTGGCTACTGAAAATGGGTATCACGATCTAATAAAAGCCTAATAAAACTTTCAAAGTCACTCTTGTGTTCTCGAGGGAGTATTACACAATCCCTGCCACTGCAGCAGGAGCCCATCTCCTTCCAGCTAATCTGCTGTGAAAGTGAGGTGCAGGCAGAGCCTGGATGTGCCTAAACAGATCTTCATGTCCTCACTTCCTTTTGAATAAACTCTGGACTCTTTTGGTAGGCACAGAAGTCACTAATAATACTTTTCAAAGGATCTGTACTGTGGTTTGTTGAGAAAGGAGGTGATGTGGCCATGAGGCTTAAGAGGTATAAAACACACACATAATTTCATTAAGTGCTCTTCCTAATTATTTTATATATTAATGCACTGCCATCACTACTTGCCCGATCATCATCTGTGTGGAGCATGGAGCTAAAAAGACATCAAACAAAGTTTGCTGCTTCCTTCAATGTAGAGTTTAGGGGGATCCATTTTGCAAGACAGTGGGAACTCTACATACAAGTAGAACAGAACAGAAACAACAACCAAATGCCATGTTGTTGATACAAGTGGTATTTGTAAATTAACTGCTTAAAAAATGGTGCATTTCAAAGTATAGAGGTTACACTAGGTAAGAGTCTTGTGTGCGTTTACTTGAACAGCTTCTCAGCCTGGTTTTGGTGCCGTTTAACAGAGAAGCAATCGTTTTTACAAAAGTGATGACAACGTTATGGGTTTTATTGCCCCAAAATCATAGAATCATAGAATAGTTAGGGTCGGAAAGGACCTTTAGATCATCTAATTTCAACCCTCCTGCCATGGGCAGGGACACCTCACACTAAACCATCTCACCCAAGGCTTCGTCCAACCTGGTCTTGAACTAACATTCCCAATAGTAAAGTTTCCTTACTGGAAGATTCTGCTGTTCTTGAGTATGAGATGGAGTTCAACATTTTTTACTCCTCGTAAGAGATTTGATAATCACAGAAACATGTTTTCTCTTGATCCCACCCATACAGTCCAATATATTGAGGGGAACAGAGGCTATGTGAGCACACAGAGCTGATTGCATAACCCGCCAAAGAGTAAGGTGTAATAAATCTTGTCTCCCTTAATCTTATGCAAATTTGGAGCTCCTGTGTTTAGGTCAATAGTTGACTTAATATATTGTAGTGTGTAGAGACAAATCATGGGCATCTGACTATTTCTCCATTTAAGCTTATGCTAACTTGTGAAAAGCTGGTGTACAGAACTGTACAGAACTGTGAAATGAGGGCTGATTGTGTGTGTGTGGAAAATGCAGGAGTTTGCAGAGAGAAATACCTTCGTTATTCTTTCTCAACCTTCATAATAAAATAGCAAAATATTTTAAGAAGCGTTTCAGTGACATGATGGATGCAAACCATTTAAAAGTTTTATTGAGCTTTACTCTAGTGCAAATCTTAAAAATACTATAGAAATAATATCAAGATTTTCAGTAAGGTTCCATGCAGTATTATGAATAAATGTACAATTGATTTCATATTGGAAATAGATGCTAGGCAGATTTTGCATATCGGGCAGAGCAATGAAATTACGTTTATTGCTGTTCTGTTTTTTTTCTTTTAAAAAAAGCACTTCAGCTCAGGTAATAATTGTACAGTCTATTATAATGATCCCAGGAGGTGCTTAACAGTACTGCAATTCTAAGTTTTTACACTTTTATTTTTCATTTGAAGAAAAACTTGCCACAATAAAAGTGATGCATTAACAGAACATCACTTCCTTCTTTTTTTTTTATTATGCATATTTAGATTATTTCCATGAAATTGCTTATCAAATCCCATAGGCCTTTAAAGATAACTGAACAGTTACCCATTTGTGTTAACTCTGGGATATTGTGCAAGAATTTGTGATGGGACAATGAGAAGATAAAGAGCTCTCTGAGATTGATATCTTCGTTTTCTACATCGAAGGGCCAGGTTTTCAAAGCTGTGTAAGGACCAGATGATCAATGCCTTGTGGGGTATTCAAGACAACTGGATTGTCACAACCAGAATCAGATTCTCCGAATCAGATTCTCTAAGGGCCAGAAATTCCTGTTAGTTTGTCTCTACATATTTATAAGTGTTTAAGCACTTTAAAAAATATGATTCTGTGTTTTTTAAGTGCTTCTTTTTTTTTTTTTTTTTCAGCAAATAGACTCATCAAAATTATATACCTTGGTTTAGGGGTAAGAAGATTTGATTTCACACACTACTTAGATTTTTCATTCTTAGAATCATGGAACCATTCAGTTTGGAAAAGATCTTTAAGTTCACAGAGTCCAACCATTAACCCGTCACTGCCGAGTGCACCACTAACCCATGTCCCTAAGCAGCACATCTAGTCTTCTAAACACCTCTAGGAATGGTGACTCCACCACTTCCCACTCCCCTGAACAGCCTGTTCCAATGCTTAACAGTGTTGACACATTACAAAGTAAATCTTCCTACACAATTTAGGATACTCTTACTACCTTTTCTCCAATCAAACAGCTAGGCATTTCCAGGTTTTGCCATTAAGTTTTTCTGCATGGGTTCATGTTTCTACCATCACTGGCCCATCACTCAGTTTATCACATCATGCTCATGGTGACCCTGCAAAGGGAAACATCAGTGGGAACATCATGTGCTGATCCTTCAAAAAACTCAAGTGAGCCCTGACTTTTACCATTGCTAGAGGTGGTGGAAACCCATGTGCCTGGTGGCCAAATGAACCCAGGATGATACAGTGAGAATAATGCTGTTGGGTGGTGTTGCAGTCCCTAAAACTGAGCTCACCATTGGCTCCTGTTCCTTCTCTCGAGCTGTTCCCAGGGACAGTGCATGGTGGGGTGGCCATAGACTGCAGGATGAAGACGAGCAGTGAAGCGGCAGCTCATGACAGTCACAGCACATTGGGCAATGTTCAGGGCTGTCAGCTTGGCTGTGCCCAGTACTTCCAGGATGAATGAACAGGACAAGTCTACAAGCATGCATTAAAGATTCAGAGGAAGGCACGGTGCTGTTCATCTGCTATCACAGTCACAGTACCAACTTTGAACATGCATTGCCCCAAGACTCTCTCACGGCACGGCACTGGACTGTGTCAGAGAGTGGTGCCAGCTGAACTCATGCAGTAAAGAAGAGTGATTATACATCCTGTATGTAATCACGGAACATATGTTAGAATGGCACATGAAATCTGGGCACACTTTGCCCATGTAGTAAAGACCAGGAAAATTATGAGCAAGCTACAGAAGGAAAACAACTTGCCAAAATTTCCCAAACCAAGCAGGAGGTTCCAGCGAGCTGGAACTCCACACTGTATATTCTTGAGGGGGTTTTGGAACAGAAACCTGGATATGTCTATAGCATGTTGGCAATGCTCATGATATAAAGAGCAGATGTCCTCACCTCCACCCACACAATTATGGCTGCCAGTTTTTCTAATATCTTCTGCCTGATGAACTGTCCAGTTGCAGGAATTTCAGCTGAAAAATATAAATGGTATTTCTGAATTAGGGATGTTTTACTAGATGTTAACCTCCCAGAATTGCGCAATGAGGCTGAACTGGTCAAAGGAAAGAGACAAAGTGGGCAAAGACAAACCATGATTTGTCTTGGGGAGGAAATTTAGATAAATAGATATTTTTAGAAAGGAAACTTCTGAAAGCTCATAATTGTTCACATTTATTACGGAGTTCAAAGAGTAGGAGGAGAAATACCTGCTTTGAGATAAAAGAAAAAGCAGCTTGAAAAGTATTAGGAGTAAAGGGAATTACAATACAAGTTGTTTTCTAGATAGCAATAGTAGAACAGGAGTCCAGAGTGCAGGAAAAGTGGAATTGATGAATAAATATTCTTGCTTCATAATGCAGAAAGTAGCCAATTTTAGTGCAGTGGTCACAACTTCCATGTTGATAACAAATCAGGGCTATGGGAACAAGAGCTACTAATTAATGTTAGTTCCAGGTGAAATGTTGGCGTGGAAACCTAACTATTCAATTAACAAAGCCCTGATGGGGGCTGCTGCTCAGTGTGGTTATTTACTGCTCCATGACTTAGTAATCAGCGCTTGGTTACGAAGCCAGTCACTTAACAAGCCCCACATTATCAGCTGGAATCAGGACTTACCATCATTTGGCAGGTTTCTTGGCTTGGTTCAATTTATCATGTGCATCCACAACCTGGAAGGAAGCATAAAATTATCAATGAGTAGGGTACTGATGTGCAAGGATGGAAGGCAGGGAGGAGGACAGAGGACTGGAGGCAATAACTGAAGGACACCTTTACCATCAGGCTGTAAGAGTAGCTGCCCCTGGCCCTCAGCATGGTACAGCAGATGGAAAGGGGGACGTTGAGGTACCAGATGGGGTGGTTATACAGTTATTTTACTTCATTACTGGGCACACCTGGCTGTTTAGGGGTTGAACAATCTGCACCACCAAAGGCTGTGGCTCAGAAGAAGGTTTCTGAGGGAAAAACAGGCTAAAGATTAATGAACATATAGCTTATAGGAAAGTATTTCATGGTTCAGTTTATTTAGCTTATCAAAGGGAAGGTTAAGGATGACTTGACCATGGCCTATACACACCCACATGATGAAGTGAACTTTAATAATGGGTAGTTTCATCTATCAGACAAAGATATAACAAGGTCAGTGGCTGGAAATAAATTCAGAAGAGTAATTAGGGTACATGTTTTTTAATGTTGAGAGTGATGAACTGACACAAGGGTGTACTGGGAAGTGTGGCAAGTTCTCTAATTTTAACGTATTTTTAAGAGGTGTTGTTTTTCACAAAAATATATCTTTCTAATTCAGGCTGCTAAGAGAAACTCAGTGCTGAGGCCAAACTATCCCATCACAGTCAGCCCTTCTGGCTTTGCAATTTATAAATCTGGTAGTTTGAAAAAGGACACACTGCCAGTAAACCAGTGTTCACAGCTCATACTGCAAAAACAGTAACAGCTATTGTTGTTACCAAAGCATATTTATAAATATGAAATAAGGCTGCACCCTGGCAGATGTGCTGGCAGGAAACCCAGTGCTAGTGCTGCTCCCAGGGTCTTCCCTGCAGATGGAGCTGGAAACTTGGGCAGCCAAAAAGCATCCTCCCCGCACTCCCTCTGCATGCAGGCACCATCCTGGGGCATGGTCCCTTCCTCCTGTGCAAAATGCCCCACACCTTGGGTTAGAAAGAAGTTTGCTATAGACCACTTAAAATGCCTTTCAGTGCATCAAGCAGGACAAGTAGGAGGGGTGCATGCTGATGACAGCACAGAAAACTTGAGAAAGAAGGGTGGCCTCATGTCCATGTTGCCTTTCACCCAACTGATGACTTCCCTGGTGTAATGTTGCCCTAGCTGAGGACACTAGAGACCCCTGGGGAGGGTGGGTGAAGCAGCCAAAGTGGTGGGAGGAAGAAGGTGGCTGAGATATCATCACCTTGTTCCAGATGAGAACTGCAGATGAAGCCAAGTGCATCTCCCACCTTCTGAGTGAGCCTCTCCACAGGCTACTCCGGAGCAGCCCAGATTTGAGCCCTGCATGGCCCCTCTGTAGTGTGGGATATTAGCCGGGTAATTTCCCTTCACTTTAGTGGCTTGGCTTAATTAAACTTCAGTTATCACTTTCTGTCCAATTAAAGATTTATTTTTACTACTGGAATAAATAAAAAGATGGGGGCACTGGGAGCAAAAAGGAATGGCAACAGGGAAGCTCCATTTCAATTAGATTCCTTTGGTTAAATTTTGTATTCTGTAAAACAAACCAAGCTAGGGGTCAGTTCTGGTTTGTAGCCACTGGATTTCCAAAAACTAGATCTTATTACGTTTTACAAAAGACAGACATGGACAGAAAAGTCTCATACAAAAAAAAAACCTCCTGTTAAATCAAATAACTAAGTTTATGTGAGAATGGGATTTCTAAAAGCACGGCTATACAAGAAAGAAATCTGCAGCTGCTACATCAAGTTTATCAAGGCACTCTACCTCTCTCGCAGCATATAACCTATGTAAATGGCACCAATAAAAATATTCCAATTTCCATCTATATTTTGATTACCTTACAGTGAGTACAGAATATAATAAACTCCCAGTTCTATAATGAATTCAAATAAACAAACAACTACCCTAATCCCCAAGCAGGCCTTCCCTAAACGAAATTGAGAATAATTTGGGGATATAAACTCTCTTTGTGTTATTTGGAAATGCACGTTCCATTAGCATCGTTTGGTTTTGCTGGTATTATATGTATGATATTGGTTCCTGGTGAATAGCTTAAAACAACAGTCAATTGGTAAGTAAGATAGAGCAAGGGTTTATTTTCCCTGCAAAGGAAGGAAGTGATTTGCATTTTTATCCCATTAATTTCTCCCCTTAAAATAGGTAAAAGGAAAAAAAAAGGAAATAGTTTCCTCATCAAAATGTTTTTGCCCAGTGGAGTTCTGGTAATAAAGAGTAAAAAATGCACGAGATAATTGTTAACACTTTGCAGAAGTGCCCCTGTAGTGCTCATAGGGAGCTCGCCTGCTTCGCCCCAGGGGAGCAGGCTGGGGGCTCTGCTCTGCGGCTCACAAAGCACAGGAGCTGGCTGGAGATACCTTCTCCTTCACATCCATACGTGTCCTGAGCAGCCTTTACAGATTACCCAGTGTTTAAGAGGACAAACCACAGCCGAGGAAGGTCTATTTACCTTGCATTAGGCACCGAAGGCCTGTAGGGGGAGATTTCTTATTACTCTTTAAAGTAAGTGAAGCAGGAGAAGGATTGTAATGCTTATGGGTATTATTTCTTGCTGGAGGTTTCCCTTCTTTAAAGGCTCCGGCCTTTAAATTAGATGAAAAGAGCAGATGCTCCTGCAATATTAAATCTAAATAGATTTTGTATATATCTAGGGCTTAATACAAAGATATAATACGAAGTTCTCATCTAAATTAGGAGATATAATTGTTTAGGTATGAGGTGCTTGTGGTGATTTCCAGCCTTTAACTTATACAGTTTGCAGGGAAGGAGATCTGACACCCGTTCCAGCCCTTGAGCGTTGGGACTGTGGTCCTTGAATCACACATGCTGGTGTAATTCAGCCCCTTAGAGAGAGGAGGTGAAAGGCAGGATTTCCCTGGGGGTGCACCCTCTTTTGCCACCCAGATGGTTTTGTGACATCTCAGGGTGGGTGCTGGCACTGCACAAAAAGCCCCTGGGGCTGAACCTGCCTGAGGCTAACCGAGTGATTAAAAGGATTTCAAGGACTTGAGAAAGAAAGTAGTCAAATACAACATTTTGCATGCTGGTCAGAGTACCAGCTTAGGAGGGAGGTGATGGAGGCAGCTGCCTCGCTGCTCGTCTCTTGTCTGCTTTTATACCCCTTATGTAGAGGAGTAGGGTGCTACTTCTGTTCTGGGGCTTCAGTGGGGTCCTACTCACCCAAGGCAGCTGTGTGCACTAACCCAAGGATATGCTGCCTCTCTGCATGAACCAGAACTGCCTGAGTCTCTGTTGGTGCTGCTGTGGTGTTTCTTTCTGTTTTAAAGTCTGTTTTTATCTGTATCACTTACAGAAACACCCCTTGCTCTCCAAGGCACTTCTTTCTGCAGGTTAACCTGACAAAGGAGGTGTTTTTATAGCATATTACAGTCAATTTTGATTTAAAGTGATCTCAGTAGTAGTGATTGAGTATTTTTCATTGGAAACCTGAGAAGAAAAGCACTGTAGATCAGGTCACTTTTAATATATGAAGTGTACAGATTTCCTCTATTGTAGCAATAATTTGTATTTATCTACATGTGGCTCAAAGCCCTGAGTTTGCAGACATTCATGTACAAGCTTAACTTCACATGTATGACCAGTCCCTGTATGTTAACCCTGTTGTTAGCAGAAATCAGGAGCTAAAAACCCCAAACAGCCCTTTTAGCACATTTATCCATTACACATTCCCTGTCTCAGGTATTTGCCTACCGAGGGGGAGAGGCTGGAAATAAAACAGCATCTCAGAGAAATTTGCAATGTATTTTTTGAGGCAGTGAGGAGCAGCTTAGCTACACTGTCTGTACTTCATGGAACAAGAAGCCAAACACTGTAAGTGGAAAGGCAAACAATTGCTTTGCTCATGAGAACTTTCAAAATAACACCTTTCAAAGCAAGAAACTCTGCCTTTCAACCCACCGACTTCTGAAAGCATCACAGTGCCCCTGGCCAACCTGAACGTCCAAATTCAGGAAATCCCAAGTTTTTCTGCTTGGTGGGAAGAAATATGCAGAGCTTTTAAAATGTGACCCTGCATAATGTACTGGGCTGGTGAATTGTTTAGATTTAAATACTTTATATATATGCTTTTGTGTTGCAAAGATGCTCAGTACCTGGTCCTCATGACTGTTAAGTCTCATTGTCACCCCTGTGACACAGGGTGCTGGGAA
Source organism: Neopsephotus bourkii (assembly GCF_033783945.1). NCBI lineage: Eukaryota > Metazoa > Chordata > Aves > Psittaciformes > Psittacidae > Neopsephotus > Neopsephotus bourkii. The sequence goes on from NW_026900783.1 coordinate 957,929, forward strand.
TCACAAAGTCTGCTGAGGCCCCAGCAGTGTTGTGGTGACACTGGGTGATTTTTTGCAGCTCTCAGCATAGGAGAAATGTACGGATAAAACTGACTGTGGGTGTAGGGGCAGGCTGCTAAGCTGTCTCAGGGAACAGCATCCTCTAGGATGCTCAAGGTAAATTGCAGGACCTGGTAAATAAGAGCTGCGTGGGTACAGCAAATGGTACAATCCTCGACTACCAGCATCACAGCATACAGTTATAAGACTTTGAACCTTGGTCCATTGTACAGCTAGAAAGCTTTGGCATAAAACTGATTGATTATACAGCTAGAAGGTTTTGTAGCAGAACAGATTCATCATAGAGCTACAAGACTGTGGGGTAGGACTGATCCATTGTAGAGTCATAAGGCTTTGTGATCGAATGGATCCATCATACAGCTAGAAGACTGGAGTAAGACTGATCCATTGCACAGCTACAAGACTGTGGTAGAATGAACCCATTACACAGCTAGAAGGCACTGGGGTAGAACTGATCATGTTGGAGCTACATTCTTGCACTATGAGCGCAGGGCACAGGGAGAGGAGAAGGCCATTTTCACCTTGCTCAGTGATCACAAGTAGGATCCCAAATGGATTCAGTGACTCTGCAAGGATCATGGGAACATGCAAGGGATTGCCTTTTGCATTCATGTGCAGTTAGTTCTTCTGATTAGAGAACATCCTGGAGACTGCCTTGTTCTGAGCATTCAGGACTCCTCAGGACTCATCTTGCAGACGGGGAGACAGGATCTCCTGGAGCGATTAGAGTGCTGCATCAATAGCGAGTGCATCGACCAAGTGGCTTCATCATCGCCATTGTAAGCTATTACTAAAAATTCTTTAAGCTGCCTGCTGTAAAATAGAGTATTCTGTCAATTAAGAGGCTATTCCTCCACATGCCAGCATGTCAAATAGCCATTGTCTGAGTTCAATAACCTTCTCTAATTAAGTATTTACTAGATTCCACTATTAAGCCCCTATTAAGCATTTTAGAAACTGTTATTTATTATGTATTAATCAATAGTCCTTTCAGACTATTGGATAAATAAATGAAGTTATTACAGCTACTTTTGTTTTAATACTGCTGAAAAATAGGACATTTACTCAAAGAAATACAGATAATACTAAAAGTCCTGTAAATCTATGTAAGAAATGCAGGCTGAGAACTAAATGTATGCATCAGCACCCAGTATTAATGCAATATATCCCAGCTTCTTCCTTTTTCCCTGCTGTCCTTTTCTTACAGTGATAGAAACAAGGGGCAACTCTCACTCCTGATACTTGGAATGAAGTTAAGATTCCACTCCCTGCATCAGTTCTGATCTTCTTTCCCAATTTCTCTTTCAGCCCAGTACAGATCCGGGTGAATAATAATTTCATCTACATGAGCATCACTTTGTTTGCCATTAATTTGATAAAGATTTCCCCACCATCGCAACGTGTGGATATGTTTACATAAGGAAACAGCAATGAATCCAGCAGCCTAATCGGAATCCACAAAGGAACTCTGAAGTGCTTACAATCCTCTGCTCCCTTTTGGATTTCTCCCAATACCTTCACTTAATGATCACAACTCGAAAATGCTCACATTGGACCAAATGTCTTAGGCTAATTATGTGTTAGTATCTGATAACATTTTGCCACAAAAATGTTTGTTTGAATGTATCTTATCAAAGTAATGTTTGTGCCCAGGATTAGCCACTGCTTGGCTAAAGATTTATGTAATCAGCTTATTTTAAGATTAATTCATGAAAAAAAATGCAAATACCTATTACCACTTAATTTGTATAATAGATATTTACTATATTTTAACAGTGCAATTAAAAATTAATATGGACTGCAAAACCATAAGGTCATGTAAACACTCCACTATTTATTTGGTAGTTCACTTATCTTTTATCCCAAGATGTGATTATGCAGCCCAGACCTTTCAGGTTTGCAGAATACAGAAAGGTCACAAGTGGAATGAGATGAATATTCTCAACTCACTCCCGAGCAGACGTGTACACAGCAACACACTGTCTCTGCTCATTCATCACTCTCTGGCTTGAGAGGTGGCAGAGGCTTCAGAGCATGGAAGTGGATTGATGGAACCCAAGAGGTGAGCTGTCCCTTGGGTGGGAAGCTAAAGCTACTGAAAGAGCAGTCGGATAAAACTGTCTGTTGCCCCAGTCCTTTAGTTCAGGCTCTACTTTGTGAGCAGACAGTGCTTTTTATGTGTTTGATCATCAGGACTTGGACTTGACTCTGAGGTTATAATGTCAGCAGCTTCAAAGTCTGCTGTGTTAGTTTTCTTTATGCACATTTGAGCAATCCAAAAGTTCCTATTCAGATTACATCCTTAATTAGCTCTTCTTTCTCTTGCACATTTTGTGTCTGTCCACCCATATTCAGCCTAGCAGTGTGCCTCAAACCCTGGTGTATTATTGCAGACACTAAAAAACAGATCCTCCTGTAAGCTGCCTTCCCAGTGTCCCACTTCAAAGGATTACCACCAAGATGCAAACTCCCCAGGGGATCACCCTGCAAGGGGCAGGAAGATGGGAAGGGCTGAAAACTGTTCTCTCTTCAGTTTGGTCTGCTTCTAGCAACCCCTAGAGCTGATGGTAAAACATTATCAGAACCTTATCAACACCCGATATTTGATACCCGTCCAAAAAGCTGTACCCTTTAGGTCTGTGAAACTAGACTCAAAAATCTCGAAGGAATAAATATGTTAGGCAGGGTTTTGGTAGCTTTAGCATGCCTGCAGACTAAAAATAACAAAAGACTGATTTTTCTTTCGATATTGCATCACTCTAGTTTCAGCCTGAGGTTAAATCTAGAAGGGCAAAGGCCTTTGAATTTAAACACAATTTGCAAATGAGTTTTTGGGGTTTGCTGATCTTCAAACAAATTTGTGCTTGAAGATTAATTTTAATCCAAACAAAAATATTTCCTCTGTGGAAGGCTCCCAGATATCAAGCCCAAGCTGATTTAAAACTGCAGTTACTTACCTGAATTTCTGAAGTCAAGAATGTAAGTCCAGGTGAAAAACCTAAGGAATTCTTTCCTGCTGGCTTTATTAGCATTTCAGAAGGAGGTCCTAGGTCCTCTATAGACATAACCCATATCATCATTTAATAATTCAGGCTTGGCTAGCAAAGCATGGATGTGTCATAGCTAAAAGTCCAGCAAAAGACACGTCCATATGTTTAAGGTACATCTTCAAGGAAGGATTCCCAGAGTGGTTTCTTTTTTCAGAGACACAGGTCAGCATTAAAGAGCTGCTCACAACTGTTCCAGCCCTGATAGGTGAATGAGCCACTAATAACATGACCAATGGTAACACCTAACAAGAAAGCTTGCAGGCCCTTGTTTATCAATTGGCTTATCATTTATAAAGTAATTACCAATTACATATCAATTGTTAGCATTGAAAGCCAATTAAACACACTTGCTGAGCTGATGCCACTTTCCCAGCAGCTGGGCAACAAGCAACATGTTATTCCATAGTATTTTCCAAGTTTTAAAAATACTTATTTCCAAATAACAACATCTAGATTGAGTTGGTTTGAAAGACTTCAGTATTTATTTGTCAGCTGAGAGGCAATATTGTTGCTCTGTATCTTTACTGGTCCAAAGCCAGCATCGCTCATAAGGTCTGCCTTGGTTGGTGGCTCTTGGTGCATCGTTGCACAGGAGTAAAACTCTTCTGTTCTACCAGCTTTGACAAAGATAAAACCCTGAGAATGTTATCTACACAACAGCAAACCAAAGCAGTTCCTTGACACTGAGTATGGTAAAGTACAATCGCAGTTATTCTGGAAAGCTCTGACAGACTACCTGACAACTTTGAACTGCCTATATGAATCATTAGATTGCAAAACATTTCTGAGGGAAAAACAAATTAAAAGGTCAAGTCTTTAACACACAAACATGCAAAACCCTCCACAATATTAATTATTTTCAGTCTAATGTAATACTAACCATTGCATATAGTTCTGTCACAGAAGAGGAAGAATTTAATTGTGTCAGTGTGATTGTCCTGGGAATTGGGGAGCCTGCCATAGGTAGGGAGCTTGATTTCAGCCTGTGAAAGCATTAGCAGCCTGTATTGGAAAGGCATTTCCATTCCTGGTGCCTTGTGCCACTGAAAAGCAGAGGTGTCTACCTTCTGCAAGCACCTAAACAAAGAGGTACTGTCTTCTTTTGAGCAAGAACCAAAAATAAACAACTTAAAAAGATTAACGTAAGTAAGAAATAATGATTGATGGCAAAACTTTAATGTTTCCTACCTTATAATTGCTCGGATATTGCAAGCTAATTTGACATCACACCGACTGCCACCCTTATACTCCTCACAGATGAGCTTTAGGACCTCCTCAGACCTATGAACACAGGAGGCAAAATTTTATGACCCATTCCATAATCAGAATACACTTGTGAGATGTTCTCATATTCAGTTGGGCTTTATTGTTGTTCTCCTTGTCCTGCAGTGAAGAAAAGTGGCCCCACAGTGTAGCAGCTTTTGTTCACTTAGGAATTTGGTTTGGTTTAGTTTTGTTGTTTAGTTGAACTCTGGATAGCAAGCAAGAGATATTGGCTTGTCATCGATATTTTCCTTTAGATTTGTGCTGTTATAACACAAAATTATGAAAACAATGTAGCACTTTCAGGTTAATTTGTAGTTGTATTTGCTGGCTTATTTCATTGCATTATTAAAACATTTAGTACCGTATGTGTCATTAATATTCCAAAAAGTAATTAGCATATTTAATCAAAAACAATTAGGAGCAAACATTGCTTCCCTTTTTAAGTGATAAAATATTTATGGCTGGAATAAACAAATGGAAAACCAAAAAGCACTTTGAGGTGTTGATTTCATGCACAGGAAACAAAACAAAAAACCCACCCAAAAGCAGAAAGGAGAAGATGCCTTCAGCCTCCAGCCTGCCCTGGTGGGTTTCTGCCTTTTCTCCCTCTTGAGGATGTCAATCATCATGTTACCATTTTAAAACAATTTAGTTTTCTGGCTGTTTTCCCATATTGTAGTAAAAGAAAATAGTGGAATTAGGCAAAATTTTGTAAATCCTACCTCGGAGCTGGCTTTGTGTAGGCCTTTTCTGTGAGGCACAGCCATGATTGACAACGGTTTGAAGGTCTTGATACCAGGGAGAGACCTGAGGGACTGACAAGCTGAAAATGTGCTTAACCCTGTTGGAGTCATACTTCAAGATGTTCATTGTTTTATGCGACATGGAAAGCAAAGGAAGTAAGACAATACAAAAGAGATACCTCTCTCTCCACTGGGCTTTTACAGGTTTCATTTAAAGAAGTTGCATACCACCACATTACGATGAATTTTGGCAGTTGTAAGTATTTGTAAAATTTGTAAATAAGATTAGCCACTTGGCTTCAATACCTTGTGGCCACTTCCTCTTGCATTTCCTTTGCCTGCATGCACCTTCAATAAGTTCTGTTGACACATCACTTAATATTCAGGGGAACATCCCCCCTATCAACTTCTTCTACGGTACCTACCAAGTGGATGAAATATTTTGATAACCATTTCACTAATCCTTTGTTCTCGGTTAGTTTTTTAATTCACTGGCAGGACAAGCACTTTTCCAGTTGCTTAGTAAGTGGTTTTGTGCCAAGGCACTAAGATTAACAGGGACTTTATGTGGAGTTTCTGGTTTTCTGGTCTATTTTTTTTACTGAAGAACAAGAAACTCAAGAAAGAGACACAAATCTTAATTTTCTGCTTTGCAGAGAAATTGTTTGCAGTGATTTGAAGAGAAACCAACCTTCCAGCCTGGCCAGGGTGGATTGGATGGTGGAAATGGATGGAGTGAGCTGGAAAGTGGCTCCTGCACAGGTTTATAAATAGGCTGCGTTTCTCATCCTGAAACATTGCTCCACTTTGTCTGTTGTACTGTAAATTAGCACGCTCCTCTTTAAACACAGTCAAAAGAAACAAAATACATATGTAACACTGCTGCCTTGAACATGTGAGGAGAGGGAAAAAAAAACCCCAACTTATGAAATGCGGAAAACATTTGTTCAAGTCTCCAAGGAAAATGAAGTCAAACCAAACAAGCATATAATATAGATGTACGCCTCATGGGCAAAGTTACCTCTAAGCCCATATGTTTTAACAAATTAAGAGGTAAATAATTTGCTGAAGGTACAGTTCAGCCACGTCAGAACACCTCTGGAAATGAGATATCTCTGTGTTTCAAGTGGTGTTTCGTACCGAAAGATTTATTTATCTGCTCTTAGAAGAAAAAAATCCACCTTGTTTTGTCTCAAGGAATACTACTGTAAGTAACTATTAACCCTTCAGGGCCTCCACAAATGATGTGGTCATTTGAAGTCTAGACTGCTTTGCTGCTCTTGTATCTGCAAGCAGCTGAGAGAGATTGATAAAATTCAGGTTTTCAATAGGCTAAAGCCACCAGGGACTTCCTTGAGAATGAAAGGAGACACAGAAAGGTTACTACATGTATCCTAGACTCTAGTACATAATTCTACCATTAAAACTTTAATTTATGAAAAAACTGCTAGTGTGGTCCCCAAATGGTTAAATTCCACTCGAACTTTTCATTTTAGTTAGTCATGAATATATCTAACATACAGAGGCCATCAGCATCTCGCCACTAGAGACTATAAAGTCTACTTACATAGGGTTCCTGGGATTTTTCATGTTCTTATGGAAAATATCTCTGAAATCCCCGAGCTGAAAATTTTGATCTCATTTGTGGATGTGAGTGATGCTGAGAAAGGGTTGAAGAGTGAAGAGAACACTTTTCTCGCATAATTTCATTTGTCAGGAGAATCTTGCCGCTGACATTGGAAGAGTGATTTAATTGATTTTAATCATACACCTGAGATTGGGAAATTGAGCCCTCTGTCCTGAAAAATAATTCTAGGCTTCCATGAGAATGTCTAATTTGCAGCTAATAGTTTTTTTTTTACTTGAAGTTTTGTTATGAAGTTTAGAAAATACAGATCAAAGGCTCACATGTAGAACTGCTTATTGCAGCCAGAGATGTCAGCAAATCAGGGCCGCTGTGTTTCAGTGGTACTAAAATGCCCATCTGCCTGGTGTGTAATGAGGTGCTGCTGTGATTTTGGACAGGCAGGAAAACAAAAGCCCTGACTAAAGAGCACATTATACCTTCAGAAAAGAGCTACTTTTATATGCCGAATACAGCCTGGAAGACTCGGAGAGCTGTGATGCTTCACTGCTGTTCACGTTTAATCCTTGAATTCAGCCTGTCATTGAGTATAGTGTTTATAAATTGCTCATATATGCCTTGCTGTGTGCCTCAGTATGCTGCAATGATTTATTCTAAATAAATAATTCTTTTTCTATCTCTCAGTTCAAAACAAACAGTGTTATTCAATTACATTTATTAATGCTGAACACAAAAATGAAGCCAGATAACTTCTTGGATTATGAAGAACCTGTGTCTTATGGGTTCTTTTCGCAGTAAAATCTCCATGATCTTTATTACCTATACCAGCTCTTATTCAGAGGGGTTTACAGTCAGCATGAAGTTTCCCTTTCTACAGTGCTTGAACAATGAGGAAACACTTATATTGCTCCACACAGTTCATGCTTTTTTAGGATTTAAAACTCAGTAGTCACAATATTTTCTTTTCTGTAGCAATCCTGAAACTTTGCATATTGGATCTGCATTCAGAGGGTTTTCTATTCCAAAACTGTACTGACATTCATAGTAGCCATTCATTTTTCAGTGCTCTTGTACATAAACTAGAAAAAAAGGGCATTATTAATTACACGACCACTTCAAGGAGGTGAGAACTTGCAGGAGTAAATGGCATAAAAAGTTTTGATGCAGGGATGAGTTTAATTCAAACTGGGTGCTGGTTTGAGGCTGAGCCAAGGCAAAAGCCACTTTTCAGTTTGGCACCGAAGACTCAGAAGTCTTCCAATCTGTTTTAATCAGGTGCTGATTTTATGTGGTAGCTGTAACTTGAAATCTAATGTTTCTGATGAGGAATCAGAATAGTTGGGGCAAGCTGGTACTGGGTGATCTGAGGAATTCAGACTTTTGTTTTCTGGGTTTAGTGACGTCTTCTCAAAACTCTGAAACCTTTGAGAATTTGCCATTTCCCTCACATTTTTGGCAGTGAAGACACTAATGAAGGAGACACCATAAGGAGCTGATAAGCATGTGATTAGTGTTATTTCTGCAGCAGCAAACATATTTATAGTGAAGGTCCTGCACAAGCAGAAATATCAGCTCCTGTTGAGGCAGGGACAGTTTACACTTTGGCACAGATACCAAAGCACAAGAATACCCTTTTTGACCACATTAGTGAGGATTTGGGATCCCCTGCTCAGCTAGGATAAATTCAGATGAGCCCTGCTGCTGCACGTGTTGCAGAGGTGCTGCTGCTTGCTGGAGCTTCAGGCTGCACTGTAGATGGTTTCTTGATTCTGCAAGTTCCAGGAAACAAGAAATAAGTCTCCAAAAGAGCTGTTTAGTGGAGTGGCAATCTTCATACTGGAGCAAAAGAATGTAAAATAGAGAGGGGTAATGGCTTCAAGCGGAAAGAGGGGAGACTGAGCTGAGCTCTTAGGCAGAAGCTCTTCCCTGTGAGGGTGCTGAGGTGCTGGCACAGGATGCCCAGAGAAGCTGTGGCTGCCCCATCTCTAGCAGTGCTCAAGGCCAGGTTGGACACAGGGGCTTGGAGCAAGCTGCTCCAGTGGAAGGGGTCCCTGCCTGTGGTAAGGGTTGGAACAGGATGAGCTCTAAGTTTCCTTCCAACCCAAACCAGTCTATGATTCTATGCATGAATCTTGCCTTTACATGCTACAGCTGGGCACAGATCCATTATAGTCAAGTGTGAAAATCTGGCCTGGCTAAAAACCCACTATGGGTATAAATTATGAAGAGAGATCAGTCTAAATGGGCTGTGAATTCACGTGACTGGTCCGACATACTGTTTTTACCCTACTGTAACGTATTCAATGGGATACAACACATTATTCAGCCACCCTGGTATGTCCAGCCTGCTGAAGCAGTCTGGGGAGGACGCAAGATGAAGACTGGTCGAACGTCTGTCTTGTGAGTTGTTTTAAGTGTGTGCAGCACATGAATTCTTGCAGTCATGTATTTAGCAGCTACATTCAGCAAGCAGGCCACAAATGCATGTATAATAATTAGTTAATGTTTGTAAAGCAGTTTCAAGGTGACCAGTGCTGTGTAACTGTTAAGCGTTGTTATCATTATATGAAATGGCATGGCTCATTGTACTCCTCTAGCTGTAGCAACCACAACAGTCTTGATGATGCCTGTTAATTTTGCTGACTCTTTTATCATTACCCTCCATTGGTGATTAAGTGTCATTTGTCTTATAATTTTAATGTTATCTTTAACACACATAATAAAGTTTACATAATTATAGCCTATTAATATAATTTGCATGCATGTTACTGGCAAGGCAAAGGCAATGTTTCATCACCCAGCGTGTAATTTAGCTTATTTAACCATTTCCTTTTAATTTTCATCAATAGATCAGTGTGCCTTGTAAATGGAGATAACCTCAATAAATTCTCTTTTCAAGACTCTTATCTGTATTAAGTCTCTAAAGGTCTCGGTAGCAGGACTATGAAGTGCTGAAGGGGGAACGTTGCTGAATGTCTGCTATGGGAAGTTTTAAAAATTCACACTTTCTTTAGGCAAGCATGGGTCTTCCTAATGAAACCTGGGAACAAGGTGCTCTCGTGAAAGCTTTGAAAGTGTGTGTGCACTGTGCTTCATAGCTGAGCTATAACAAGACTTTAAATGAGTAAACAGTGTTTAGATTGAACATGAAAAGAGTCGGCATGAAAAGACAGGTTCAAAATATTACATGATGCTTTGCAAAAGTGTAAATGTGCCTGCCTTTATTTTTTTTCTCTTGGTAAATGGCAAGCGTTTACAACCCAACTAAAACAGTGCCAAGAGAAATCCTGTGTTTGCTCTTTGGAAGATATTCAATAAATTATAGTGAGCTGCAAATGTCACTGGATTGGGAACTGTAAGAGCTTTACCTTTAAGTCTTTAAGTAAAGACTTGCAGCTGGTGCAGTGGCTAGGTAATCCCTAATGATAAGCTGCTTTTAATGTGGGGGTGAGGCAGTTTTCACACAGATATTACTGCATTAACCTTACTCTAGATACAGTGCAGGTGTGCACAATATTGTGTTTTGCAGCCTTCCCTACTTTATTCTTCCAGTGTATCTGAAGCCTGCTTTAACAGATCCTCTTATACCATGGTGAAAAGATTGCAGTTCAAGCCTATTATCAACAAAAACCTGCCAAAAGGGCTACATTGTCAGACTTTATGATGGTACTAACTATTCTGTTGTTCTCTGGAGACCAAACTTAGACCATTAAATTCACTTCATTTGTGATTTCAGTGACCTGGACTGCAGGCATAGGTCTCTTGATGTAAAATGCTAGTACAAGAATCAATGGTACCATCTAGTTCTCCTTAAAGTATATCATAAAAGCGTAATGGTACTCTTCTAAACAAAAGGTGACACTACTCTTGTGTAATACAATTATATGAGGATGGTGTTTTCAGGAGAGTTTATTTGATATTATGATGTGCAAAGACTTTACACATTGAAATAAACTGCGTAGCTGAGTTCACTCCATTATTTTCAATAGACTGACTCTATTGTCTGCACTGGAATATAGATAATTTTCATACAGTGGGGAGCTATTTTCATATCCTCTCCATGAAATAGATGAGATTATAAACAGGCTGGGATTACTCAAAAACCAACACAAGCCATGTCTACAGACCCATTTAAGACAAAGGCTGCCTCTGAAATGGTCTCCTTTGATAGGGAGGCTCCCAGGACTTGCTCCGTTTATTTGACAGATGACAGCTATTTATGGTAAATGTGTAACATTTTTGAAAATTAAAATTTTACTAGTGGAATTTAGGGGTTATTTTCCACTCGAGGGACTAACATTTCTGTCAAAAGGCCTTTTTTTAATACAGGCACCATCTCCAGAGTTAAACCTATTTGTAAACCAACCCGTTGCGATAGCTCATTGTCAAGCAGTGAACAGGTTTACAATTAATGCAATTGCTGCAACAAAATAAATGGAGAGTTACGACGGCTGCTGGTATGTTCACATTGCTGCTCAAGTGAGGAGATGCTGCTTCCACCACAGACTCAGTGCTGAGAGCTTTTTGCAGCAAACCAGGGTTGAAAATAAACCTGCGCCTTCCAACCAAAGGTGATGTGAACTGTGGTGGTTGCCTTTGCCAGTGGTTTGCAACCAACCCACAAAGCTCACAAACAACAAATCACAGTATTGCCTAAACAAATCACAGGTCAGGCTGTTCCCCCCTTCCTTTCTCAACTACTTTCCCATTTTGAATGTTGCATGGGGTCCAACTCTGCTGAGGGGTGAGGGTGGTGTTGGGCCTGATCATGTCTTTTGTGTTCTTTGCAGAAACTTGAAGACTTCAAACAAATTTAGAATGGATATAAGGAACAATTACCTTCCCCAAAGGGTGCTCAGGCATTGGAATTGGCTGCCTGGGGCAGTGCTGGAGTCACCGTGCCTGGAAGTGTTCACACACCGAGTAGACTAGGCCTACAGTGCCATGGGTTAGTGGTGGCCTTGGCAGTGCTGGGGAATGGTTGGACTGGATGAGCTTAAAGATGTTTTCCAACCCAGTTGATTATGTGATTCTGTGCAATACAAAGTGTTACTGCCAGCCCCAAGAGGACATTGAGAGCAGTGCATGGAGGAGAGTGTTAAGGGTAAAATACACTGCACAAATTCAGCATCATGCCAAAGGGCTGCAGGTGGGAAGAACAGAGGCATGTGCTGAAGACACAGCAGTGATCGGGGACCTTGGCACCACCTTTGGCATTGCATTGCTCAGTGTAGACGCCTGCTGTGGTTTCTTCCCTGTTGTGGTGCAGCTCTGGGATGGGATTTTCCCCAAAGGTCTGGCACTCATTTCCATTTTTCCAAAATTATAATAACATAAATATGTCCTAAAAACCCAAAACTCAGAATATGAAAGTATAATGGGTCTTAACCTAAATAAAAACCTTTCAGATTCTCTGAGGGAAGAGACCAATTTCACTGTGTACAGGGATGAAATGGTTGGGAACTGCTGTCAGTGAAGAGACAAACACTGAAGGGTAAGAGCTAAAGCTAAAATGTTCCACAGCACCACAAGAACTGGGTATATATATTGAAGCACCTTGCCTCCTATTATATTGTTACCTAAAGCATGTGAGGATCAGGAAGGGAATTATTCCAAATTAAACATTTAAAGGGCTACTTGTTGAAGGTGTTGACAGATCATCAGCGGTGTACTGCTCGTTCTCCCAGCCTTAGTGCTATTGATACCCATAATGGTCCAAAGGTTTTGTACACTCCACCATCAGGGATGGTAGATTTGATCCATTGGCACTCGTATGTTTTCCACAGTCTCAGTTCATTGCTCCTGATTTATTATTCAAACACAAAACTACAAAAATGCATTCACTTTGGAGAAGAGTTGTGGCTGCCCCATCCCTGGCAGTGTTCCAGGCCAGGTTGGACAGAGGAGCTTGGAGCAAGCTGCTCTAAGGGAAGGTGTCCCTGCCCGTGGCAGGGATTGAAGCTGGATGAGTGTTAAGGTCCCTTCCAACTCAAACCAGTCCAAGACTCCATGATCCTATGATGTATGTGCCAAATGCTACTGTGATTAACCACTGAAATGCATCTGTGGTCACTTCATAGGGAGAGGGATCCTGCTGTTGCTTAACAGGTTATTTTTTCTCTTTCTGCTGTTGTTCCCAAAGAAAACATATGTCTTGGTGCTGGAATAAAGTTCCTCATTACAAAAGTTAACAACTTTTTAGCCTTTCTAATTTTAACTTTCAAGACTTTTCCCTCATTTTCGCCCTTGCATAGCTTTGCTTGTGACCTCAAAAGCAGTGAAACATTAATGTGAGTTGTAGCAGAAGGCAGGGCCCAATGGGATGGGTGTATCCACGAACAGTGATAAACCTTTCAGGTGTATTGAATAGAGAAAACAGCAGAGATGAGAATAACACAAGAGCAACTTCACACTAATTGTGTTCCTTCATTAGGCAGTACCTTGCCTTCTGCTAGTATTATCTTACACTGTGTTCAGAGGAAAGAGGGACTAAGGAAGCAAATAGGTCATCCCACAGGGTGCTAATGCTGCAGCCAAAGTCGAGCAAGACTACCCTGTGCCTGACCATTAGTGCAGGTTGCCTTATGAATGGTTTTAATTAGTTATATCAGGCAGAGCTGGGAACCCAAAGGGCAGGCTCTGTTCTTCTTCCCCCATTGGGTGTTTTCTGTTTCTTTTTTTAATACCTACTCTTGATGAACTAAAGTCTTGCAGCTGGACAAATGTTCTTAATTAAGCAGAGGCAGAAGCAGATATTCCATGGATACCAGGAATTTCCTCAAACATGATATTTGAAGGACATCGAGTTGCAAAATGCAACTTCTCATGTTGTCCAGTGTTCAACACCATACACATATGCCTTTTTTTCTTAAATTATACATTTTTCCATAGGCCTGAGCCTGAGATCCTTTTGCTTTCTAGGTTCTCTCGAAATCAATCTGAATATTACACAAAAAAAGGAAACAAAATAATAGTGATTCCACCATCTCTTTTTCTGGTGGTTACCCAATGAAAGAAAGAAATAGGACTTTTTTCATCACAAAAATTAAGTATTTTTAAATAGAGAGTATAAACAAAACCTAAAAATCCCAGCACATGGACCTGTGTCTTTTTTCATTTGATATTCTTTGTAATGAATACAAAAGATCATGGAACCTGACGTGGCCAAACCTTACTAAGATTCAGAAATAGCGAAATATGGGAACAAATATGTAGGGACTTTCTGTGTATATTTTATATATATATATATATATATACACACATATATATGTGTATATAAAATAATATGTATATTTTACATATATATGAATGGATTTTTTTTTCTTTGTTTCATATACCAATTTTCTCCAAGTGGAAAATGCTAATAATTGTAATAGGAAATTTCATCTGGCAAGTTAGCAGGTTTGTTTGCTACTTGCCTCACTAATATGGGACAAAACAAACTGGACTGATCTGCTCCAGTATTGTTCAGAACCTCAGAACCATAGGCTTGAGCTTCCCATGTCCTTACATGCAAAGATTTATTTTCTAGCTGCTGTTCATCATAGTGGTAAGGGGGCTGCCTCTGACTCACTGCAGATCAATTTGAACCTGGAGCAGCCCATGGCTTGTCCTTCCTCCCTTCATCCATGGATCAAAAAGAGCAGTTGTCTCTGTCTCCATCCCTTTCTCCAACAGCAAAACCCCTTCATGGGAGGTGTGTTGGGACTGTGACCCCTATACCAGGCTACCTGTTGAGACTGCAAAATCGAGCTGAGAGGCATAACAAAAATCCCTCTGAATTGCTCGTGGTTTGAACACCGGTGCTCATTCTTTTGGGAAAGTTTATGCTTTAGGCAGAGCTTTTCTACAAGCTTTTACACCATACGTGTGTACATTATACCTCCAAATTGCCTCCAAGCTAACAGTCTTTCAGGTGCATTAACTACTTTACTACCAAAGGGGCAGTCAGATTAATATATATTTTTAAACAACAGAAGCAAAAATCTTTCAGAGCAGTCTTTTCTGCAAATCTTTGACTTAGTGCTCAAATCTGAAAACAAGCCCATCAGCAACAGCTCAAGTCCATCAAAATACCTTAGTGCCTTGATTGATAAATACGTTGTGTTTACACTGTGACTACTGCATGCTATTTTCTGTCAGTGCTAATTTATCTGAAAGTCTTAACCTGTGTGTTATAAATTCAGTAGCGTTTTATAATGAGGGCTGTTGAAATAAATCACTCCCTGAAAATAATATTCAAAGAAGTCAGTAAAGTCTTTTTGCCACATGGATTCCAGCGTATGGATAGCTGTGACACACAGACAGACACATTAACCTCTTAGAAACCCAGGGAATCTAAGCCTTTTAAGTGTTGCCGTGTGCAATTCTTCCATAGAAAGAGGCACATAGCATTAAAGCTCTCTATCACAAGTGGCTTTAATATTGAAAGCCTCCACTGTAGACAGACGGAGGAAGGTGGAGTGGGGGGAAGAAGGAGGAGAACAGACATCTATCCTGTATGTATTTATATTATTAGCCTCAGATTATTATTATTTTTACTGCAGGCTTCCCTTCTGTTTGCCAGTGAATCAGTTTTTGTCTCCAGCGTTTCTCAGGGCACACAGGCGCCGACCTCAGTGGTACATAGGGCTCTATTAAGCCGCTGTTCAATAGTTTGGTGATATTCAGACAATATTGAAACATTCCCAAATGAACTTTGCAGGGAGACATTTTCATTCGCTGCCTCCCTCCTCATGCATATTAACAAATGGTATGCAAGGCCTCATTTAATTCACTGATTTTACATTCGGATCACTTTCTCTTTTACAGCTATTTTTACCGGGCTTCATTAATCTTTGTTGAATACAATGGCATACATCTTTAATGCGGCCGCTGTCAAGTCATATTTCAGCAAGAGCTGCAAACTGAATGACAGCAAGCAATATTAATAAATTTAACATAGACTATATCAATTTTTAACAGAATGAATGTGGAAAGCTAAATGTATTATTTTTCGTTTAAATCATAGGGTTTATCGCTGGTTAAGTAGCAGCGATTTCGGGAAACTTGTGACGTGCCGTACAAATAGATTTACATCTCATTAATAAGTAAATTAGGCAAATGCCTTTCAAGTTCAGACAAGTACATAAGTGTAATCTCCATATTAAAGGAGTAGTCTTTGATAAACCACTGAGGAATTGCAGCAGCCAACTATGTGACATGTTGCCAGTGCCTGAACTCTTCCACATTCCCACCTTTAATTACACTGGTTCATTACTAAAGAGATAAGTGTCTCTCCAGTTAAGATTCTATAAATGAGCAGCATGCGGGATCCTCCCAAATCATTTTTGCAGAAACCATGAAAAGGTGGTAACAGTTATGAAAAAACGAATTATCACCTGCTCTCTTTCTTCCTTCCCTGTAATAACATTAAAATATTAAGATGAATTCCTTTTAAATCTCAGGGAGAAATTGTCCATTAAGAGATGCTATTTTGTTTAAGAAAGAAAGAAGCGTTAAAAAAAAAAAAAGAAAAAAAAAGAGAAAACTCCTCTGAATTTTTTTTTTTTAATTTCCCTTCATAAATCCCAACAGAGATAATTTGCTGTAAAATTTAAACCCAGTGAGAACTTGTCTGTCTGTGTTAAATAAAAAAGTTACGGTTGGTAGGAGACATGTTTTTGCAGTAGCTTTAGCGATTATAGGAAATTACATGCAAAGCCAGAGTTCTGATCCTAAGTTAATTTATAATTGGAAAAAACTTATTAATTAGCTATGTCATTCTAATTAAGAATTAGAGGAGTGTGCATTAGAAAGTCAGTCAATATCCAGCTGACAGAATTAAAAAACCCCACAGAAGTCTGCAAGCTCCAGAGCTATGTCCACTGGCTCCTTTCTTTCTAAGGAATTTCATGATGCCGTAACAAAAAATTAGCCCCTTAAATATGCACTTCATAGGAAATAAATAGGGATTTTTGTCCTGCGGGAAAGGAAACCCCTAAAATGAGCTTGCAGAGGTGATTTCCAGAGTGCCATTTGCACCTTTCAGGGTAATCCTGGGATGCAGCTTGTGTCTGGAGGGCCCTGTTCTCCTGCACCAGGGGAGCACCATATACGCAGCGGCGCCCATCCATGCGTGTTTTCCAATACCCAGACAATTGATCCTCCTGCAAAACCCACCCAAAATATTCGTGGATAAAGACAAAGGAACTAACTCTGAGGCCCTGTGGAGATCGCATGGGGAAGGACTACAAATTTTGCCCACGCAGTTATGTAGAAACACTGTGTGGGGACGTGTATATTTGCCTACATATATATATTTCCCATTCCACCAGCTTCAGTCCTCTTGGTACGTTCCCCCTTTAGGCCCTTTTTCTGAGATGATTATAATTCATTCTTTAAGAAATACCCCATGTGTAAATATTTTTTGTTAATGTTTTTCTCTCTCCAGTGTGCTTGAATTTTAAAGACTGCTTTAATATGAAATTAGGTAGAAAGTTTTGACCTTTTTGCAATTAAAATTGACATACATGTGACTGATACGGGCTTCATAGGTCTAAAATATACTTTTATTCAGACAAATATTGAAAGAGAGGCAAACAGACCCTACCACATATGAAACACAGCCTGGATCAAAATGAAATCAGTTTTAAGCATTAAGAATTGAAAAGGCTGGAAATACAAAAGGAGACATAAAACTATAAAAGCAGAAGTCTCAGATAATTGCACCCTCCAAAAATAAAATAAAATAAAATAAAAATAATGTTCAAAACAGTCTGATCTAAGCCTTTCGTGTTTGTAGGGACCATTTTCCATCTTGTGCTTTTGCTCTCAGTTAGAGTAGGGAAAAAAAAGCTGGAGTGCTGAGTGATGAAATTCGGTTTACTTATTTGAATAGCAAAAGATGACCCACTCCTAATGATATAAAAAATCTTTTGCATTAGCAAATTTCTGTTCTGTATTTGTTTTGCTAGCACAAACCAATATTCACTTAATATGCTACTAGTATCTTATCAAGTTAATGATCTGTTGTATGTATAGAGTAAGGTTGTTACTTGTTTTAAATTAGATACAAAAGCACCACTGTATGGAAATTTGAATACTTGGGATTATTATGAAATTATAGGACTTTCACACTTTAACAGTCTATAGACGGCCTTAGTAAAACAGCAATAGTTAGCTTTGTTAATGTGACATTACAGACACAGATTCTGCTTAGCCTGATTTAATGGATCTCAAAATCAAATTGTTGTAAGGAACCTGTCTCCATTTTTGGGTCATCGAGCTCCAAATTTACAGATTACTTTACGAAACATTGATTAATTTGGATTTTGAAGCAGCTGATACAGGGTAACCCTCCTCTGAATGAGCCACCTCTTGCAGACTTCACTGGGTGTCCAAGTAGACTGATGCCCACCACTTGCGACATTCGCTCCCAAGGCATCTATTTGCATATTTTCAGGGAAAAATATTCCTCAGGCAAAGTGGTTAAGCTTATGGGAAAAGGTAAATATGAGTAGAGTTAAATCCTACAGTCATTTAGCAACCTTTAGCAGGTCTGTACCTGATATTAGCCCTTGCTGCAGTTCTGAGAGCAGCATCACCTAATTAATGGTAGTCTAGAGGCTAAGGACGTCATATTTCTTATCAGTTTGGAACCAGAAGACAGATGCAGGAAATATAGTGTCATGCTCCTCAGAAGGATTCTCCTTTGTGCAATTTGTTTACTTTATCCTGCTCAAAAAGGCGTGCAGTATATCCAGCCTTCGGAAGCATTTCTGCTTTGCATTCTTTGGAACATAAGTCAGGAATAAAAGATCCCTCTGGCTTCCCCAGGACCTCACATGATCCCAGGAAGGTGAGAGCCTTGGATCTTTGCTGGTGATTTTACCGAAGAAGGCTTGGGTCTACACCAGCCAAAAGCAGCAGTGCTTAACCAACATGACCTCTATGGATTTCTCCAGACCCTTTAAGAAAGTCCTTACCTTTGTATCCAAAACCCAGACCAAACCAATATTGTCTTTCACGTATTCATGTTTTCACCATTGACTTGCTGTTTGCTTCTGGGATCAGCAAAACTCAGACTGATTTTCCCCTCTAGCCTCCTTCCTCTGATATGACCCCACATGCCTGTAAAGGGGCCTCTTTCCTGCAAGACCCCATCACCCTGGGGCAAGACTTTAAGCCCATTTGCTTACTCTAGCTGAGATATTTTGGGTTGAAATCACAAGGTGTTGCAGATTTCTCCTGCACACCAGGAGTGCAAGCAGCAGGGATGGTTGTGAAAATGTCAAGACAGTGATGTGTGATGTCCTGAGCTCCAGGGGCATGGTTTCCACCTTATTTTGGAGCACTCCAGAGGGCCATTTCTCAGGCTGGAGTGCTACACATGATATATCTGCACTGGAAGTGGCATGCTTCAGGTCTCCCCACTCTCTGTTTTGATATGTGGGTAAAGGGAAGCCACTGCCTGGCATCACCCACCGGGGACATGGAGAGACAATACTGGTCCGGAGAGGAGGAAAGGTCTGTGAACAATCGTGTTTGCAATCATCTCAGGGAAAAAAGATCCCCCTCATCTCCTTTTTCATCATTTACAGATGCTTTATGCACAGTTTCAAAAGACTGGCTAGGGATTACTCCGTCTTCTCTTTAGCCAAGCTGAAGTTTAGATGTGCAGATATTTGAGAGGAAAAAATAGAGAAAACACTGTTTTTTTTATGAGTGACTATGCAAGAGCCGGTGTAAGTTTCTGTGTTTCTTGAAGAAGTTTTCCTCTTAAAGCACCACTGTAAATGGATGTACAGGATGTGCTGCAGGCACAGAATGCCCCTTATTGCTTCCTGGTGCTGCAGCTCGGGCGTGTTTGTGTTTTCCCTCAAGGATCACTGGAAACAGGGCTCACCAGCAGCAATTAATTACACCCTTTCATTACACAGATGAATTAGGCTGCCCCAATCAATAGCCTTAATGAAATGTCATTTACTCAAAAGCCACCCCTTAAGCAAGCTTGGTGGTGATGCTTGGCCAGGCTCCTGCTGTTGGGTCATGCCACGGGACTGAACACGGTGTGTGTCTCCACTGGTGATGCTAGAGCCAAAGCTTGGCCAGTGCCATGGTGAGAACAGGCAGAGCATCTTCGGATGGGCAGAGCATGGCAGGACAATCAGAGCATCACGGGATGAGAACATCACTGTGCCACCACTGCCGTGATGCTGCAAAAGAGCAAACTTTGGCTGTGTTCCCTTTTCAAAATGCAACTATGTAAAGGTCACAGAGGAGGAGATGAAACTAGGAGTTGTAATAAGGAAGGAGAAATAAAAAATAATGACAGAAATAAATTGTCATAAGAGGGGATACAGTTATGATTTATTGTGATATTCTACAAATTTGGAGGTGATTAAAAGCCACCTAAAATTCACATTAACAAGTCACATAAAAATGGAATTAAACTAGTGGGCATAATGTGGCAGGGTATAAAGAAAAATCATGACAGAAATAAATTGACAGAAGAATGATACTATTCAAGTTTTACTCTGTCGCGTCACACTGACAGGAGACTAGTATTTTAATTTCAGAGTTGTGGTTGAGTTTTTGGAGTTCATTAAAGGCCCACATTAAGAATCTCATAAAAGTGAGAAGAAATTAGTGACCATAATGTGGCAGAGGAAATAAAGAAACAATAATGACAGAAATAAATTGACAGAAGAATGATACACTTAATGTTTCACTCTGACACCCTCTATTAATAGGCCGCTGCAAGCTGGAGCAAATGTCATTCATATTTTAGCCAAAGTATACCACTAATTAGGCTGGCTTTCTGCACTGGAATTAAATTTGAGATCCCTCACCTTTAGAGTGGGATCATTTGAATTCGAAAGAAAAGAGCTGGTGACAGAAAAAAAAACTTTCTGCTCGGGCTCTTCTAATGAGATAAAATTCCCCCTTCTCCCCATTTCCTAGCTATAATTGCTGATTATGTTGTTACACAGGAGCGGCTCTCCGCTCTCTCCTCCCCATCATTATGATTTAGTCTGGCATATCGGGGTGCTTCAAACACGGACTGAAGTGGTTTGAGTCTAATTTAGCACTCATTTAGGCCGCAGGTACCGACGAAGGTAAACACCGCATTGTTATAATTAATTACCCCTTAGGCCTAGCCAGGCCAGCTCTGTTTCAGCTGACCCTTATAATAATAAGGCTTAGGGGCATATTGTATTTCTTTTGACAGATTAATTAGAAATTCAGCCGTGGAGGTACAAAGCAACTCTGTCATGAATATTTAAATGGACTGACACAAAAAATCATGAAAGGGCTGCTGAACTACATGACAGACAGGGGATATTAGCCAAGTGATTCTAATCAATAATCTCTTGATCTCTTACATATTAATACACTGCCTGCTGTTATTAAGCTCCATAATAAGGAAGGGGAGAGAAAGTTAGTGTAGCTCTGCTGTAGGGCTCGCCGGGCCCCCAGTGTATACACTAACTGACGGAGAAAATGCACAGAGGAGCCGAGCCTCAGCCTCTTCAATCTCATCCAATCTTAAGGAATGGCAGCTCTGAGCATCGCTGGCCGGATAATTATTGGCCCTGACAAGGTGAAGGCGTTTGCAGGCAAATGAGATGGGAAGTAGGATAAGTCCCCAGACCACCCAGCGCAGGGCACGCTCAAAACCAACCGCGCGCTACCGTTCGGGCTTGTATTTGCTTTAGCAGGGGAAATATGGGAATCACAGAGCTTTTGAGTCGTGTTGAAGGGTCAGTGACAGTCGAACACCGGGAGCTTGCTGTTACTGTTGTTAATGTTAACTTTAACACCAAGTCAACTGGATTTACCCCCGGTCCCTTTGCTCATCTCCTATAACATCAAGGCCACCGAGTGAATTAAGCAGCATAGTAGAGCTGAATATCATCTAAATTCATTACAGCCAGTTCCTCTTGTAAATGGGAGAGGAAGCTACACACGTTGCTCTGGAAATGTGCTGCCGCCACATCACCAAAGACTTTCTTTGTGCTGCACAGGCTTGGGGCTGGGTAGAGAGTTAGCAGCAGCAACACTCCAGTGCTGGATAAAGGGGGTTAGTGTAATGAGAACTGTAAGTATTCGCAGAGCTAATACGTTCTGTTATCTCCAAAAAATGATCCCCACAATGTGCTCGTCGTGTGGTGCGAGAGAAAGGGCTCAGCTGGAAAGGGAACTGGACCGGCTCCAGTATCTGGCTAAACAACTTATGAAAAAAAACCCAGATTAAATGACAGGAGCAGGGAGTGATTATTAACATATTTAAATCGCATGCACACAATGTTCAGATGGGATTATAGGGACGATGTCAGCCTTTTATAAAAGGACTCGACAGCCAAAATATTAGATATATATTTATTTTGCCTTCTCTTTTTGTTTTATTTTGATTAAAAATGAGTCCTGAGGTTGGTCCTCAGTGGCAGTCCCCTGCATCCTCCCATCCGCATACTGCTGGTGCCACAGCCTGGATGAACCCAGGAGGAGACAATTTGGCCTTCAGAGCTGGATTTGCCTCATCACAGAAAGCCCCACAAAGGTTGCAAGACCCACAGTGAATTTGCTTCATTCATGGGGCATCTTAACAGAGGAGAGTATCTTTACATAGAGGACATATCTGATGCAACCTGACTCCTGGGGCCTCAGTGTCCCACTTCTAACAAGTCCAGACCAGAACTGATAGTGACATTACAAGCCTCTTAACCCTTAATAACTCATCCTATACTTCTACTCTTATTTTGTTCTGGTTAAATGTCTCTGAGATATGTACAAGAAAAAAAAAACAGATTGAAGAAAAAAAAAACCAGTGGGATAAACTTAAGCAACCCCATAAGGTCTAAAATCCCATTGCCACCAGAATAAGACCTTGGCAAGCTGTGAAACCACTCCTGATGGGGTAGGAACTCTCATGGAATTGGAGGCAGCCCTGAGAGGGATCCCTGGCTCTCACTGTTGTTTGCCCCTCCTGCTGGTGTTGCAAAAGGGACCAAAGACGTTTGCCTGGTGACAGGGTTCAGGTTTGGAGTAGAAGGGAACGGTGCCCAGCTGCCTAGCTTGCTGTGATGAGATGTTTTTTCATGTTTTGATTGCACACTGAATGGTTTCCTAAACTCTGTTTCAAAAATCAAACATTTATGGGCACAATGCCATTGTATTGTGTGTAAAAAAAGCCCTGTCCCATTTACAGGCCTCATCTGGTGAAGGCTTCGCTGCTCCAAGTGAACTCAGTAAATGCTTTGGGTTTTGCAGGGGCCCTGTTAAGAATAGGTAAATCATCTTAAAAGTTCATTTAAGCTTAAAAAACCAGTATCCTGAATTTATCAACACTTATATTTGCAGGTCACACTTTACTTGCACTTATAAGTTTAAGTCTAACCCTTCTCATTACTTCAATGCTACTTTCAAACCTCTAATGCATATTTAAGTGGTAGTATTAAAAAACAGTGTGTCAACTGCCATTGATGTGCGATGTAGGGCACTGACCCTTTGAAGGCATTATCATGTCATTGGACCCATTAAATGTAGCCATTTCTGTTGCTCTTAATTGGGTTGTGCAGTGTGGAGCAGTTGCAAGCAGTTACAGTTTATGCCGTGAATTGTAATAACAATAATATCGGGTCGTAAGGCAGAGATGTGTATGGGTACCAAACGCCTGTCCTCAGTGATTGCTGAGGGTATCATGTCTATTCAACCTGTCACCCCTCCTCTTTGAAAGTAATAGAGGTTTAATTTATGGGATCAAAATCAGCTTGTGGTCACTACTCTGCCTGTGCCTGTTAATTAAACAGAGTGTCTTCTTCCAAAGCTGTTAATGGGCTGGGTTTGCTCATGAAATAACGTGCTGTTCCCTGAGAATCAACTTCTCTAAGTATCTGGCCCTGAAAAAGAAACCCGATACACCCTATCTGCTTTCGGTAGGAAGCTGCAACTTCTCTTTCCTTTTTTTTTTTTTTTTCCTGGGTTTTTTTTTTCCTGTTAAAAAATTGGATGTCAGAATTCATCTGGACTAAGGCCAGGGTATTTTATGGCAACTTTCGGCAGCTGAAAATGTTTGCATCTGATTTATAAAGTTTGGGGAATCGATGTAAATATGAGACAGAGCGACGGTGGCACTGCCTGCCATGCTGTTACAATTAGAGGCTGGCCCACATCAAGTCCCTGGCGTGGAAGTGGGCTGAACTTTGGATCTGGTGTTGCAATTCCAGGGGCCAAATCAAAGCTCAAGGCCCAGACATCCCTGAAACACTGAGATTTCTGGAGCCGACTCAAAATTTTATAGCTAGGACCCATTTCCAATAATTAGTACTGTTGTCTTTAAATATCAATGGAAGTCATGATGGTTTATCATTTGCAGCTGGACATGCATGAGTACCTTTCTAGCTGGTCTGGTGCTCCCAAAGAACAGATAATTAAGAACAAGGAAAACAGACTCCAAGCAAATGCCATATTAAAAGTCCGAATGCAAAACGTGTAGTAATTGCAATAGCAACAGTGGTGATGACAGCAACAATCATTTCTAGCCTCGCAGTTTTGTGTATAAAAATGTTAGTAAAAGGTGCAGAGCTGGAAACAAATAATTTTACCTCAGCCCTTTTATTGCAAAAACATAATAAAGTGCAAGCCAAGAAGTAAATTCATTGTGAGTCATATTAAAGGTTTTGGACCAAAGTGAAGCTGTTACAAACTACATCTGTAAAAATTGTGTAATTATTATGGGTGGGTAAAATCTGGCAAGAATTATTTTCTTAAGTAAAGCGTAAAAGAGAACAGATGTGCTGTAACTGACACATTTATTTTTTGCCAGTTTCCCTAATTCTGTACAAAAAGTTGATCTCATTTATCATATTATTCAATGGATTTCAAATTAGCGAGGCAATGGTGGCTTTTTTCACTGCCCCAATTTTAATGCCTGGGAAAAGAAGGGGGGTGGGGAAGGTTGTCTCACAGAAAGGAAATTAATTTGTTTTATTGGGCACTGAAAACCCAAGTCTTTTGTCAAACAGAGAAGAAAACATATATTTGGAGGGAGAGCTAGGTCACTAGTTAAATGTCAAGGTCTGCTAAAATCAAAAGGTAGGAGGGGTGGGTGACAATGAAATCTAAGTAGAAAACCATAAATGTAAAGAAACACCACTATTTCTGGGCTGGGGTGGAATGAGAAAAATGGCCAAAGACAGAGATAGGCAGCCTGGGTCTGGAAGTAATTATGGCCAAGTGAAGACAACCGAATTCCATATTACTTTGGTGGATGTCTGTAAAGGCAGTTTGGGGAGGTATTTTGGTAAGGTTTACTTTTTGGAGCTTAGCAACATAAATTTGTTGTCACTGAACTATTAAATAAAATAGACACATGCTGGCAAAGAGTGCACAGCCAAGGGATGGAACTGATTAAGGGACAGCCTATGAAATAATAGCTTAAATGGGCCCACTGCAGGATTTTAATATCCCATGACAACACTCAATTGTCAAATTCTGCTGTAGTGTCCAGGATGCTACTAAAATTAAGCCAGAAATTCCTAGATTTATTCTATTTTACTTCTTTTTTTTTTTTTTTTTTTTTTTACAGCAAAGAACAGGAAATGCCAGTAAGCTGCGAGAATCTGAGCAAGAAACAAGAAACTGGGAAGAAAAGAGGATGGTCTAAAATTTTATGAGATTTCTGCCATAAAATCTATAACAAATGTCTTTCACCTACACACGATAAAGAGGCAATGTGGGATTTTAATTGGACTTTTGGCTTTTCTTCATTTGATTTAAACCTAGGTAGAATTTCAAACAATAACACTGGAACACCTGGTTAACACGTTAGATGATATGTATAGTTGTAAATTGTGGTTTTAATAGGAGCTCACTGGGGGATTGCAAAGGGTCCCATTGTTCGGCTTGGCAGATACTAAAAAAAGTTCATGAACTACTGGGATTTAAAACCCACTCACATGATTTTAATATTACTCCAGTAATGTAATTTGATAATTTGACCAAACTTGTGGCCAATTTGTGGACAGAGAATCTAATGGTCACATTACATGATTAAAGTGCCCTGATACAGGGCTGAGCATAACGCCCGTTCTAATTTATTGCAATGGGGCAAGCTGGAGAACAGCAACAGTTACTGAAATTTGATAATCATCATATTACATGGGCATAATCAAAGAAACGCACAGGGGAAGTCTGCTTCCAAGAACAAACACAACCCACAAATATTCTACGTGTTTCTTTGCTGCAAGAACTACACAGAGCAAACCTTTTTGGCAAGTAAACTTCTTCTTCCCTTCCAGTTCAAGAACAAGGACTCATCAGTCTTAAAAGAGACCAGACACTTCCAATGATTTTTCTAAGAGCTTTTTAGAAACAGGTCTATTTGGGCAGTCTGAGTTTACCTTCTGACTTTAGACCTCCTGCAAAGTCAATGGAGAGGAATGCCAAACTGAAATGGCCATTAATGGATCTAGTTTGGATCAGGAGTGCATATTTGGAGGAAATCATGCAGTCATTCCCTCTTACTGCACTGTGTTTCAAATTGCAGGGAGGTGTTGGAAAGCCTGAACTTGAGACAATTCAACCTGCAAAAGCCCCTGGGACCTGACCAGCTGACCTATCCTATAGCTCTAGCCTCCCCCAAAAGTGGACCAGATCAGGTTGGTGTCTAGCATAGGATATCATCTAGTGGACTACCAGATGGGTAAAATAAAACATGGATGATGGGCTGAGCACCATGGTTGGTGCTGTGCCTCCTGGCCAAGAACAAGTGTGGGGTTGTGGCACTCATCCTGGGACAGTTCTGTTGTACATCATCGCCCATGGCTTGGTGTAGTGATGAAGCACACTCACTGCATGTCCCTCATTGACACTCAGCTCCATATGCTTCAGGCCTGGGCCAACCCCAAAGTTCTGCAGCATGTGGCTGAGGGCATCCAATGAAACTCAGCCCCATGCCTGAGGAGAGGAACCAATGGCAGTGGCAATGGCAGGGGAACTTCATTACCAGTGGAGCCCCAAAGCAGGAAATGAGGGGACTGGTTTCTTAGCACTGGCTGTCTTCCCCATCCTGGGAAGCCTCTCCTACTCCAGAGCAGTTAAGCCCTTGACCTTGCTTCTGCTCCCAGTTTAAACACCAAAGTTAGCAAGCTGAATCCAGACTGTATCTCCCCCTCACTTCTAGACTTCATGATGAAGAGACCTTGGCTGATGAGACATCTTTAAAATCTCACAGCTTGTCTATTTTCCTGGAGTATTTTGTCCTTCCATGCACAGTAGGAAAGTTTTCCTCTGTTTTTCACTTGCCTGACTGTCAGTTCACGTGCTTCCAGCTCCAGCTCCCTGTCCCATTCCCTTTATTGTATCTGCTTTAGTTTAACTAGATACCTGCCCTTAGTTTCTACTCATCTTTGTTGAGTTTCTTGAGCAAGGTAGAGTAATAACCCTAACCCAAAAACTTTTCCCACGTCTCCTTTTCTCTTTAGACTCCTGCTGTAACCATACACCTTGCTTTCCTCCTCCTTTTTCCAACTTAGAAATCTTTCATAGATAACAAGACCTCCCCTAGGCCCTGATTCAGCAGAGCACTTAAGCATGTGCTTAACTTTAAATACCTTTGTAAAAGCTTTTGCTGAATCAGGATCTTAGCATTTCTCCTCATCTAACTGCTGTTCTCCCATGGTTATTTCAGTATTTGCTTACAGGAAAATCTGAGCACAGAGTTCATGGGTGTTGTCAGCAGTTTTTTTTTGCCCCATCCAGCTGAAGTATTTAGATGCACTCAGCATAAGAGTGAGGCAAACGGCATGCAGCAGGTAATCCGATGCCCACCAGGCTCTACCCTGTGATTTTTATCCATAGAAAAAGTTTTGGATGCTGCTACTGTTGGGTCAGTTCCACCAATGACTTGTAGTGGTAAGGGTGAGAAACCTCCTGGGCATCTAAAAATGTGTAATGGCTCATCTCAGTTTCCACTAAGAGACTGATATCCAAATACCAGCCGTAATCAACTGCTTGATTTCTACAGATTTAGTCCAAATGGCTGAGAGATTGTGATGCAGCCATATGTATCTTTTCCCTAATAGCTGCTAAGTACACTTAGTTTTAAAGAAGAGGTTATTGTCCTTAATAAACTGTTGATACATCAATGTTTCATTGCCTTTGCCAGGAGGCAGCAGGGTAATGAGTCTGCGATTCATTTTATAAGATATCATGGCACAGGGCAAACACGACTGTAATTATTCATTGCAGCCAGAGTCAGCTGCAGTTCGTACCAATCCTGCCAATCCCTTCAGTTTGAATATTTTTTTGTAATACTCTGTTTGTATTCTTCACATTTTACTTTCGAACTGCAGCTACATAAAAGTCTTAGGGCTGCAAGGTGTGTTGCAGTGGTAGTGAGATTTGATGCTTCCTCCCTCCTTTCTTGTGAGCATGAGGAGGTCTGATCCTGTGAGAAGGGCTTCCCAGGGCTTTTTCTGATGGCTGGTGGTGTATCTGGAAACCAAAATTGCAAGAAAAATACTGCAATGAAATGCAGATGTAAAGACATGACACTTGGCCAGGTTGGACTCCCATGGTCATTAACAACTGCACTACGTGATATACAGGCTCTGTAAAATTTAGAGCAGGAGAAAACAGTTCCATTATATTTAGTATTACTTTCTTATTTCACCATGCAGGGATTTACATAGTTTCCCACTCCAGGTAATGCCTTTCCTTGCTCTGTGCTGAAGAACTAAACGGCTTAGAGGCAACTGAGACTACAGAAGTCTTGGCCATAACTTTTAATGTATGGGAGCAAAGCTGATAAAGCAGGGAGCTTGTGTGTAGGTCTTTGTGAACACACCTGGAACGTACAGGGCAAACACAAAGTACCTGAATGATATTGGATGGGTTTTTCTTTATTTCCTTTCCATTTGTGCATGTTCAAGTTAAGTAAGGGACAGACCAAAGAATTTCCACCCCCCCTGCAGTAGCTTGATGAACTGTAAATTATGTCTGAAACTTTATCCTGGCTCAGGTGGGAGAGGAAGTTGATGTTTTCTAAAGGCCCATGTCATAGAAAAAAGAGAACAGACACCTTCTTATAGGATCTAATACCTGCCTGGGTTGAATATACAATTTGGGGTAAACTATAAAAACATATTAAAATCTCTCTGCAAGTCCCACTTTGGCTTTGCTGTGTAATGTGAACTGCTCAACTGATGATGGTGAGGCTGGGAGTGTTTGGGGTTCATTAAACCACTGTTATCAAAATATGGTGTAACTTTACCTCTATAACATTGCATCTCTCTCTTTCTCTCCAGTCTAAAGATTTTAGGGACTAGAAAGTGTTTTCTTTATTTTTGAAAATCACTTAACACATTCAGGATTTAATTAGAAGTAAATAATAGTTATTAGAAGAAGGCAATCTCTCCCAAATGCTAGGGAAGTTTGGGATTAGGCTGAAATGTACCATTTAACACCATAGGCCTTTCCACAGTGCTGAGCTGTGAACTGAAGTTTAGAAAAATAAACAAATTCCTCCTTATATGCTGAAGGCTCAACACTGACCTAATGGCTCTGTGGCAAGGGAAGGTCATCCCAATAAATTCATATGAATTAGCCTGTGTTTATACGGATGTGAGGAGATCTGCATGTTGGCAAGTAGTCTGAAGCAGGCACAAAATTGTCCCCAGGAGTTTGGGGATGTTACTGAGAAGAGGCTTGTTTAAAGATCTCATATGCTAGAAAGAGGAGTGGAAGGATTGAAAAGATTTGATTTAATGAAATACACTATCACTTTCAGTTTATACCAAACCAGCATGGAGAAAAACCTGACCTTCTAAGAGATCCAAGCCAAAGCAAGCCAAATTAATCTCAAGCAGATCCAATATAATGTGGTGAATACTATTGAATGCTGGAGTCCTGATGGCCTGCGTGAACCCCCTGGAGAATGCCAGCAGTAGCCCAAATGTCCATTCTTCCAGGTTCACCATTGCTAATGCGCACACACTGAGCACACAGTGCTGGCGCTGGAAGACGGCAGGGTCTCTGAAGGCCCAGCCTGGAATCTTTAGCAAACCCCATGTGTCTTTCATTCATTTCAATAGGAAACGTCGTGGGACTCGTGAGATTCCATTCATTTTTTCAAGCGGTTGTACTAAATGTGTCTGATTAAACACCGCACGCAGCACGATGCGTGCTCTGGAAAGAAAGTTTCCTCTTCACAGCAAACCACGCAATGTGATAACTCTCAGGAAATAGTTAAGAGAAGAGGATTAATTGGGATATTCCTTACTGTGGATAATATTAGCTTGTATTTTGTGACTGGTGAAAAATGACATGCTGTAGAGTCATGTAAACATTGTGTGTTTAGTTCTTGTACACCAGTAAATAGCAGCTGAACTGGTACTATTAAATGTTCAATTTAAACACATACCCAGATACCTCTCCTCCTCTAAATCAACAGTTTCCCTCCAGAGTGATGTCAATAGACTGCTGCACATGGTACTTTCTTTTTTTTTAATAATATCTTCATTTTAATGTGGATATTGCCTTTTCACCTGGGAGCAGGGCTCTATTGAAATTCTAATGGGTGAGCGTATTCTTTAACATGAGAATACCGAGGGCCCGCGTAGACACCGAGCAGAATGAGAGATGGAGCATTAACTGATTTTTCTCCCTCCAGAAGAGGGGCCTATGTGGGTCAGGCTTGCAGGGTTTTTCCCTTCTTATTTCCCTTCAGTTTCATAGCAACAATAATTTTAAACTTTATATTCAGCGGAGGAAAAAGGAATCCAAATGCACCTGAATTACTGTACTGTACGAGGGAATTTAATTAAGAATATACACATTAGAATTTCAGTGGGAGCGCCTATTTAATGTTACTTTATTAAGCCTTCTATCAAACCCTTTTTTATGTATATCAGTTGATATACAATTAATCTGCTCTCTTGTGAGAAAAAAATAGCACCTGAGGTGGATGAAAAGTGTCAGATTATAATAATTATAAGCAGCTGTTCACTTGGAATCACCTCTGGCCTACATGGGGGATGCTGTGAGCTACCACTTCTCACAACAGACCACCTCATTAGACTTGACCTTCCCAGCTGGGTATTTCATTTGTGTTTTTTTAATGGGTTTGTATACTGCAAATCGCAGCCCCTCACCAAGGCTGGCTCTTTGTTGCTGTAACAAAAGGGAGCAATGCAACTTCACAAAACCATGCTGCTACTGGGTATGCCGGCGCAATGCCACTGGTGAAATAGGTGACTCCCTAGGATGGGACTGGGAATGCAGAGAGCATCATTGCTGGCTTGCTTGGGGCAAATGCATTTTTCTTAACTTTCATGCAAATCTGTTCTGCTCCAAGTGTTAAAAGAGAAATGTTTGTGCAGTTCTTCTTGCAGGGACGTTTGGCATCCCAAAGTCCAGTGTCAAACAGCACTGAGGTGCTCAAGACTGAAAACTGCATAGAATCATAGAATAAATGAATCACAGTCATAGAATGGTTTGTGTTGGAAGGGACCTTAAAGCTCATCCAGTCCCAACCCCTGCCACAGGCAGGGACCCCTTCCACTGGAGCAGCTTGCTCCAAGCCCCTGTGTTCAACCTGGCCTTGAGCACTGCCAGGAATGGGGCAGCCACAGCTTCTCTGGGCACCCTGTGCCAGCTCCTCAGCACCTCACAGGGAAGAGCTTCTTCCTTATATCTAACCTAAATCTCCCCTGTTTAAGTCTGAACTCATTTCCCCTTATCCTATTGCTACCATCCCTGATGAAGAGTCCCTCTCCATCATCCTTGTAGGCCCCCTTCAGATACTGGTCTCCACACAGCTTTTCCTCCCCAGGCTGAACATCCCAAATTTTCTTCAGACGAGATAAATCCACACATCTGCGGACCAAACAGGAGACCAAATCAAGAGACATTTTATCTGTGTGTGGGTTTGTGAGTGTGCCTGTGTTTCCATGTGTAAATGTATACAGAGATACACCATTCCCACAGATTTCATGCACCATATATATGTGCACATGTACATATAAAATTAAGAGATTAAAAAAGCTTCTGAACAATATATCTGGTTTCTTTTCCCCTTCCATTTATGTTTGTAATAAACTCACTCTCATACAATTAGCCTCAATTGTTTTTATATCTTCTGAGGCAATAATATAGGCAGCCTGGGGAATACAGTAGTAATCCGTATACCTGTGTTCATTTACCCAAATCACTATGGTTACAGCCAGGGCAAATTGTTTACTGTGAGAATCTTTGGAGCCCCTTTCCAGATACTAATGACCTTTCTGTTCATCCAATAACATCAACAAACCAGGGAGGCTGCCCACACCATTAAAGCCAATTGCCTCTCAAGTTACTGAGGGAGTTGTGCTTTTCCTCATTTATTTTCTCTCATCTGATGTAACTCACATGCCACTTTCTTGTCTTTAAAGAAGGGGAAAAACTGTGGATTATTGATTTGCTTCTGAACAGAAGACCAACCTAAAAGCCCCAATGAATTGTCACTCATTATTGAAATTACTGAACACTAATTAAACTGGCAGCTCAAATCCCAGCAGGCCACACTCATCTGAAGCTGAAATTCAGACACTTGGACAGTGGAAGAGAGAAAGCGTTAGCAACCACCAGGATTGTAATAAGCTTTGCATTAATTTTTGTTTCTTAAAGGCACATGCAAGGTTTGTCACAGGACAAACAACATGCTACCTGGACTGAGCTTAGACTTGCAAGGCTCTTTTTCCTGGTTTCCTTCCAGAAGATATCATTTCAAATGGGAATCCTACAGTTCCCAGACAGTGCTCCCTTCCAGGTCTGACAAACCACAGCGCAGCACTGCAGTGCTGTAATGTAATGCAAAGACTGACTCTAGTGATGCTGGCAGAGGAAAGGGTCAAGGATTTAAACTAGTTTGCTGATAGGAAACTGAGTCAGAAAACATACACAGCCGCCCGCCTGTGGCACTGCCTGAGCTTCTTGAGCAATAATAAATGCTAAAGATCATCTAGAATTCATAGAGCCCAATTTATAAAGAAACATCTTTGGCCCATTTTCACAGGATGTTCAAACTACATATTAATTATGCATGCCCATGGTTAATCAACCTCTTTCTTTTTTTTTTCTTCACTGGGAAGTAACCCTTCATTTGTTAGCTTCAAAGAGGGCAGAACAAGCAGTGAGAGGGCTGGGCTAAGTATTCAATTTTCACTCTATTTATCAACAGGACTTTGTCGTGATGTGGTTGTGAGGGAAGTGGAAAGCTGGCTTCAGTCATCCCATAGGTCTCTCTCAGTTTTATAGCCCATGCTGTATAATAAAGGGCAGGGTAAAAACCAACCCCAGGCACTTAATGAGAAATGCTGGATCTTCGATAGTTATATCTGCTTCTTTAGAATTGTGGCTCCTGCTGTTAGAGGGACATACACATATTCAGCACTGCATATAGAGTGCCCTTTATAAATATGGCTTGCCATGTATGTTCATCTAGTGCCAGAATTGGTTTGGAAGAAATTGCAAAACAATTTTCACTCTTCTCTCTATATACACATTCCTACTAAATTTCCCAGCAGATGGTCCTTGGGACACGACTGGCAGAAGGTTTTCGAGTGAAAGCTGGAGAGAGAAATCTTTTAGGCAAATATCACTCTAGATGAAACACTTTGCACGTTTCCGAGCGGAACAGGGCCCTTTTCCATCTGACAGTCACAAAAATTGAATCTTGCTGCTTACACTGGAGGCTGGAATTGGTTTACAGGTTTTGCAGGGAGCAGATCTGCATGGTGTGGGCACCGTGAGGTCCTTCCAGCAGTGGAGTGGTTTAGGGAAGTTTAAACAAAATTATTAATTATTTAATTATTCTGATGAAAAATTAATTGGACTTTAAAACAAAAGAACGTGTAAATATGACCCTTCTATATTTAGGTGTGGAAACTAAGCTGTGCGGGTTGACTTAGGAAAGAAGGGAATGAAGTTGCAAATGTCCCATTATATTCTGCTTAACCTGTTAGCTTATAGTATCCCTTCTGCCATTGAGTTCATCCTATCTCAACAGCATGAAACCTAAGGGGAAAGAATCAGCAGTGGTCTTAATTTGGGAAACTCCTAGATGGGGTATGCTGTGCACTCGATGTTTGCTGCCATGGAAGGCCCCAGGTCAATGCAAACCCAAACCCACCCATTTACAAAAGGATGCCTTGGCCAGACTAGGGATTTTAAATGAAGTCTGGGTAGGTGGGTTTTTTAATGGAAAACCTTCAGCCTATCTATAGGTTTGCCCCATGAAAACCTATCCATTTCAGTGTCACCTGGACAAGGAAGTGAGTTGGGATGGTTATGGATAGTGAAGCACAGCAGAACTGTGCAGACATATCACTGCTGCCTCTGGACCCAATCCTGCAAGGTGTTACCTACTAAAATGCCTGGATCATGACTTCATTTTGAACAACTGAAATGTGTTCAAATATGTTTAAATACATACCCAGGCACATATTTAAAGCGCTGAGCCAAACCAAGCCGTATATAGGTAACAGGAGGGACCTGTTCTTGGGCCGGCTTCTTGCAGCAAAAGGAGCCAAATAACAAACGCATATTTAACAGCTTCCAAAGCCTGACCAAGTCATTAAAAGAGCTCACCCGGTATATATTCTTATTGCTGAGATGAATTTCAGCTTCTGCAGTGGCATACAGACACAGAGGTGTATGCTTACAATGGCTGTGCCGTGGTTGTTAAGTGCTACCATTTCATTGTATTTGGAGGGGGAGTAGCTTAACAAGACTGCTACCAATAAACAGCACAATATTTCCAGGTGTCTCTTTTGCAAGTCACGGTCAAGAGGAAAATAATTTCCATATGCTGACCTTGTGCCTTGATTTTTACAGGGGTCAGAAGGATGTTTATTCCCCAGAGCAATGCTGTTTTCCTAAAAAATAAAAAGCCATGCCCCATATTTTCTCCAAACCTTGGATTTAAATCAAGAATCAGTTATTTTATTCTTCTCTAAAGTAAAAATTAGGACAAACTAGTATTTATTTGGTTTAGGATATCCTCTGTAGCTTTACAATCAACGGTTAGAGCACAATGCAATCCTCCTCCATACACGAAGCATCTTTTTAATATGCCCTATCATGAAATTAATTGGACATTAAATAGCAGGAGAAAGACATATAATAAAACCTGCAGTTATCACAGTTCCCAGTGTGACAATACCCAAAGGTTTGAAGGTTTAGTTAAGCTCCAAAAGTTTAAATACTTTTCCAAACCTCGTTGGGCTAGAAACGAGCAGGCTTTCGCATCAGGATTCCCAGTATTCCTGGGTTTGGCTGTGGCTACGCAGACTGTCAGAGCAGCCTTTGTTACAAGCCTCCACTAATCCCACTTGTGTCAAAAATGAGGAAATGCAGTGCTTGTGCACCAGCAGCACAGAGAGGAAAGTTAATCATTTGGACTTTTCAGGAAAAAAAAAAAAGGGGGGGGGGGGTTTGGAATTATTCCTATCCAAAATGTACCCTGTCCTGATTAGACTTCAGAAGAAAAAGATTAAGCAGTCGGTTTTGTGTCGGTATTTGAGAAACTAGGAAAGCTCTGTCCAAAGCTTAGGCGTGCCAACTGTGACTGAGCACTTGAAAGTCTTGAGCGGAAAGCGTCTTTTTCACTAAGAATCAAAGCTTCTTAAGTTCATCTGGTTTTTGAGACTCTTTGGACAGCTCTAATTGGGTTCCTGTATGTGCAAGCCAAGTGAGTCCAAAGTGTAACAGGATGCTGAAATGATACCAGAGGCCTTTTGGAAATTAAAGCTAGATGCTCTCATTTCCTTACAGAACCCATGCCCTGGTCACCCTGTGTCTTCTAGAAATCTATGTTGTACTGGACACAAGCAGTGTTCTGGGGGGTTCAACCGTGCGGGACTGTTGGAGGGCAGCAAGTGCAGCACATGGAGAAGAATCAGCACCTACAGCTCCAAGAAAACCAAAAATCCCAGGAGAAGATGCTCTGTTTAAAAAAACCCAAACCTTTATTTTTAACAAAATCCCAGGTTTTGAAAATCAGGTAGATGCTTAAAACAGTTGTAAACTTAATCTCCAACAAAAAGTTCTTCACATGGAAAAAACCCATCCAACCTTTGTATTATTCTGTGAAGGTTTTGCTTCTGGGTCTTCCGAACATTTACAAACCTTTCTGTAACACAGCACTGTCCTGGGTTCAGCAGTAGCAGTCATTTTTTTCTCCTTCTTAGTAGTTGGTGCAGTGCTGTGGTTTTGACTTTCAGCCTGGGAACAGCGCTGATAACACTGACGTTTTTACTTACTGCTCAGTAATGTTTAGTCGGACCAAGGACTTTGTGAGTCTCATGCTCTGCCAGGGAGGAGGGGAAGCCGGGAGGAAGCAGAGACAGGACACCTGACCCAAACTAGCCAAAGAGGTATTCCATACCACAGCACGTCATGCCCAGGATGTAACTGGAGCTATCCAGAAGGGCTGGTTCACTGTGAGGTTGGACTAGGTATCGGTCAGTGCTTGGTCAGCCTGGGTATTATCAGTCAGCGGGTGGTGAGCAGTTGCATTCTCTTCCCTTGTTATTTCCTTTATCATTATTATTATTGGTGGTAGCAGTAGTGATTTGTGTTATACTTTAGTTATTAAATTCTTATCTCAGTCCATGGGAGTTACATTCCTTCAATTCTCCTTCCCACCCCTCTGAGAGTGGGGAGAAGAAAATGGGGGGGGGGGGTGTATGAGAGAGAGACTGCTTGGCTGATTTATGGCTGACAGGGTTTAAACCACAACAAGCACACAGAGACCAGGTTGGGAGTGAAACCCTTTCGTTGAGAGCATTGCAGTTGTGCAGCAATATGGCTCTTCCCTGACTTTATTTTTTACTTCCTGTGAGAATTAAACAGATTGAAATGTACTGAGTTTGGAAACGAAGGGATAAATGTCTTAAGTAACTGCCCAGAGAGCAATGTTCCTAGTTGGATTGGCAACATGTCTTCTCCAATGGGCATTTTGTGGTCCAGAGCAAGAGAATAAAGTACAGCAAGGAAAACTTTTCAGGTCCCATTCTTTAGAGCTGATAGCAGGTGATAGAGCAACCTCACCAAATTCTTCTTGTTCTTACAATTCAGGGGAATGTTGCTTTTTTCCCCTCTCAGAACAGAAATCAGAGCATAACATTGCATTTTCTGATTCACCGTCCAACTGGAAGCACCATGTGGGTAGGCAGAAGCCTAGAGAGGCTGTGACACTTTGGACTGAATGCTAACCAGACACAGAATGTAAAGTGAAGTCAGAAGTCTAAGCCAGGTGTGGAGACAAAGACAACTGAAGTTAAAGACCAAATAAGAGACCATGGGAAGAGTATCAAGATTGCTTTTGATGTCTGCGTTTCTCTGGGGGGGGGGGATATGTATTTAGCTTGTTTCAGATGTTTTGATTCCTCTCATCTGGTCTTTTCCAGTGCCTTTTTCTAGACGAGAGATGTCAGGCAAGGACCACCTCAAAAAGTAGCACAGTATTGACTCCAAGGTCCTGATGTTAAATGAAGGAGAACCTCCTATTCCAGCTGAACAGAAAGCGACTGCCAAATGCTTGCCTGTCCAGGGGCAGAATTTAGAAGATTGATTTTAAAATGCTCCTCCAGCTACTTCTTGAGACTGGTTTGGTTTGAGCCTGAAGAGGCAGTTATTTAAGCACTTGAAAGAGACTAAAGGCTCAAGTCTAATCTGAAATACTCTAATGCATATCACCAGGTATCTCAAAAAATCCATGATTGTACTTGCACATGCATGCCCAGGAGTATATTTTCCAAGTCACTCGGAGATGCAAACCCACGCATTGGAGATTAGAAATGAGCTGCAACTGTTGAACTCATTTATGTTTCTTACAAAAGTCTGTATCACGACCTTCCAAAGGGTATAATTGTTTGATTCCAGTGTTGTGGAGAACACTGAATTCCTAAACGTTTGGTAAATCACATGCATGTTAATTCTTAAAAATAACAGTTTCATTTGTTATTACAATTGATTGATTTTGCTTTGGTTCTACAAATACACATTGGAGCTTAACAGTTTGAAGCACCTGCGAAATCTCATAGGACTGCACCGTAAAATTTGACCAGCATTTGTTAGTGAAGACAAACACCAGCCTAAAAGGAAAGTTAGGTATTTGTTAGCTGAGTGCAGTTTCTCTACACAGTTCCAATAGTCCCCATGTACCCTTGCCTTTGTTAAAGTTAGAATATAATGCGAAAGTCTTAGTCTGGTTAATACTAGACTTGAATTTTGGGTCATCTGGAAATAAAAATAAACGCTTTTCCAGCTCAGAGTGATGAATGGACTTTGCTCTTTAGGAGCTAGGAGCAAATTTGTCTCACTTGTATCATCATCAGGTTCCAAATAAAGTTTCCAGAATGCCCATGCAGATCTAATTTAATCAGTTCTTGTGCTATTACTCTATGTAAAGAGAAGAAGTCAGACAACCCACAACTGAAATTTCATTCTTCCCCCTGTGCATCTAAAAATACACCAACTTTTCAGAGTCCTACAGAGGCTGGATACGCTTTGGCCAACAATGGCTTGTGTCTTGCGATGCGGGGCTGTGCCCTGCCAAGCACTAACAGCATCAAACCTTTTGGCACATGTTCTGTCCCTCTTCAAGGGCTGGGGCAGGAGGGGATGCTCACCCATAACAGGTACCACCTGAGCTCCCTCCTGTGCCCTTGCTCAGTCCTTAGATGGGAAAATTGGATTCCTGGCAAAATCATCCAGAGCAAGGCTTGCTCTCAATCAGCTTGAAAAATGGGGTGTGAGGATTGTTCCACCCAGGCAAAAGGTGATTTTCAAGGACAGCATTGCAATGAGTAAACTGGGTTTCTCCATCTTTGAGCATATTTGGGTGGTTAATATTGTATTTGTTTAGCACCTATCATGCATAGGGGGCATATAGGGATGCTGGGGAGGGACTCTTCATTAGGGATTGTAGTGATAGGACAAGAGGTAATGGGTTAAAACTGAAACAGGGGAAGTTTAGATTGGATATAAGGAGGAAATTCTTTCCTGTGAGGGTAGTGAGGCACTGGAATGGGTTGCCCAGGGAGGTTGTGAATGCTCCATCCCCGGCAGTGTTCAAGGCCAGGTTGGACAGAGCCTTGGGTGCCATGGTTTAGTGTGAGGTGTCCCTGCCCATGGCAGGGGGGTTGGAACTGGATGATCTTAAGGTCCTTTCCAACCCTGACTATTCTATGATTCTATGATTCTTTGCAGTGGGCGCCTCACAAACAAACTCAGAAGTGAAGGTTTTTACCCTTAAAAGACATGGCTGTCACGACCAACAAGCAGTAATGGGAAAAAATAAAAAGGGAAAGAATATCAGATGTTGCAGCCACAGGATTGTGTGCTTTTTCACAGCATTATTTCTGCACTTTGAGGGGGGGGAACACCTTGGTTGCCTGTTGTTTGGTTTCACCGTTTGCTTGTCTTTAACCTGATTTCCAAGTGAAATGAGGCTTGAACAATTGCACGCTCTGTAGGAGCATCTGTTGGTCTGTCAGTCGTCCCAGGAACCTTTTTAACCTGTCACACAATTTCAACAGAATTTCACAGAAGATATCAAATTCTTCCCGTGGTTGCAGGTTTTCTGTAGGGTGAGTAAACCTTTTGGAGATACTCTGAATAATACAAGTGCTTTTCCTCTCCCCTCTGTAGCCCACTGGTTTGGCATCAGTTGGCCTGAGGACAGAAAGTACCTATAGTACAAGCACAGAGGCACCTTCTAGGTTTCTTATAGC
The DNA here is from genome assembly GCF_033783945.1 of Neopsephotus bourkii. Lineage (NCBI taxonomy): Eukaryota > Metazoa > Chordata > Aves > Psittaciformes > Psittacidae > Neopsephotus > Neopsephotus bourkii. Next base: position 997,395 of record NW_026900783.1, read on the forward strand.
TTGGTTCAGTGTCTCAGGTTTGACGTTGAAACAGATTTACAGAGAACCAAATAGCTGAATAATTACTGTTTTGCCAACCCATCTCAATGCTTTGACCATTTACATAATAAAGACATTTGTGGTAACATCCTGCCCAGGTTTCCAGGTAGGCAGCGGATTTATCAGGAGCTTAGGAAGAGCAATTCATCCCCTACCCCGGGGGGGGGGAGGTAGCTTTCTGAATTTTGTCAGGACACAAGACAACAGGGGGGATAAGACACTTGTTGGTCCTCTTAGAAACCTTGCATGTTGCCAAGCTGAACACGCTGTGGGAGTGTTCTTGATTCTTGTGTTTCTTACTCGGTTGATGCAACCCAGAGGTTATATTTCCAGAACCTCTTTATTATTCATGGACCAATGTGGACTAATAGCTCAACACCCTCCTTGTCTGACAAGCACTTTGCAAAGTAGACCCATAATGGGAATTACTTGATTTTGGGACTGAATTTGGAGGACAAGATCTCCTAGATTGCTATGAAATATAGAGTTTGAAGTTTAAAAAACCCAACTGATTTATTCCAGTGTCCAGTGCACAGATTTGCCTTACCCTTTGCCTCTGCTGTTATGAGTGATGGGAGAATTTGTTTTTATTCTTATATATGATGTTTCCCACACCTTTGATGAGTCCTTTTGCTGGACAGAGGTGACATTGATTTCCCAGTGATGTTTTGACAAGGGATTTTTATCCATACCTAATAAGACATTGCATCATAGAATCATAGAATAGTTAGGGTTGGAAAGGACATTAAGATCATCCAGTTCCAACCCCCCTGCCATGGGCAGGGACACCTCACACTAAACCATCTCACACAAGGACTTGTCCAACCTGGCCTTGAACACTGCCAGGGATGGAGCATTCACAACCTCCTTGGGCAACCCATTCCAGTGCCTCACCACCCTCACAGGAAAGAATTTCCTCCTTTTACGCAATCTAAACTTCCCCTGTTTAAGTTTTAACCCATTACCTCTTGTTCTGTCACTACAGTCCCTAATGAAGAGTCCCTCCCCAGCATCCCTATAGGCCTCCTTGTTTGGCTATGAAGCAGTGCATCAGAAGGTAGCTGCCTACAAAACTGAACTGGGACCTGCAAATGTCAGTAAGCAGCTGGGAACAAAAAGTTTTGGGCAGTTTGGGAATGTAACCTAAAAGAATGGATTTCTGAAATCCTTGAGCATCTATCTTTCCCAGTAACAATTTCTACTACTCTACCTTAGAGCTCATTCCAATCCTTTTCTTCATCACTCTCACCCCCTTAAGAGTTACTCACTAATCACAGAACATGAAGATTTGAGGCAAACTCATGCTGCCAGTAGAGGAAATGTCAGACTTGGGTGAATGTGTAGTTACGTGGATGTTGTTCAGTCTGTCCTGCCTCAGCTCTTTTAGGTGGTCTGAACTGTTTGAACTCCTACTTCTCCAACCCCTCTTCTTTTTCTTCCTCATTTGGATCCAGTGAGCTGAGTGAGGACAAGCAGCACTGCTGAATCAGAGGGTCTCCCATGCCTCCAGCAACAGCAAACGTGTCTGCGCCTCTGTGATTTATTGCAGCATCAGTGTTTGTATCGCTATTTATAGGGGGGTTGTAACTATTTAAACCCCCTATTTTCATACAGCTTGGTCATAAAAATTCACTCCAGGTTGGAGACATTCTCAGCAAAGGAATAGTTTCAAGGAGCAGTGGAAAAAAATCTCTCAATGTTTTCAGAGGTTTTATGTCATTCTGCTGCAGGGTTTCTGAATTGCACATTTTTGGCTTGTGTGGTTTCCCATGAAGGTCACATAAAAAGGGATTTTAATAGTAAAAAAATAAGGTCAGGAAAATATCAGAAAACATGCAAAGGTGGAAGATGCATGCAAAGATATACTTAATACGAATGTTCCCAGATGTTAGCAGGATATTCTGATTATGTTTCTGTGGAAATTTGCATTTTGCCTTGTGTTTCAAAACCAGCAAAATAAAGTGATAGAGCCCAAATTCAGTGTTGTCTGAAATCTGTATAAAACCCTTGTAAGTGCCTTTTCCAGGACATATTTCTGCATTATGGTACAATTTGACCTGGGAATGGTCTTCAGACTGCAGAGCCTCCCTCCAGTCAGATAGATAACGCCACAGGGTTACATTAGACCTTAGTCTTTGAGAGAGATGTAGCACTCCATCTGTTTCCCAAATTAACCAAGAGCCAGATGAAACTCAATCCTTTGTGGCTTTTCTTATCTTGTGGGGATAATAGGCATGGTTCAATACATCCCATTTTATGCTGATTCAGATTCGTCAGTAAGGCTGGGAAGGGAAATAAAGACAATTTCAACCAACCTGCTGCCTTTGCTCACCTCTTCCCTTGTCACCTAAATAAGAGCAGTTGGTAGAAAATCAGTTTTGTCACTACCTTATAAGACAAGGAGCTAAAATCCTTTATAGATACATGACATAGCTCATAGTGTGATCATTGTGTATTTAAAAGTATATAACAACATTTAAATAAATATTGCCTGCACACACAAAATTTGGAATGATATCCAGCCTTCCTTCTCCTCCCAGCACCACCCTACTGACATCACCCACACA